>NW_026067949.1:47860200-47929083 GCF_014885135.2 Alexandromys fortis
AGAGAGAGAGAGAGAGAGAGAGAGAGAGAGAGAGAGAGAGAGAGAGAGATCAATTTAGCATGGAAAAAAATCCAACATAAATAGAAAAGTTTTCCTTGAGTACTGTTTTCCTAACTGTGCCCACGATTTTTATCAAAGGGTATTTTCCAGTTCTCGCATGTATTATAATTCACACTATGGCCAACATAACCCTACTCTAACCTGATCATTGTCTCAGGGACAAGATGATCTGGGATAAAAAGTCGCTGAGAATTATGGTGGTCAGGTCAGGACCCCAAGAACAACACATGTACTGTATCCAACATCTCCATTTTCTTTCTAACAGAAAGCCTGAGCAAATTAAAAAAAAAAAAAAAATCTGTCCTAAGTGTTGTTTCTAAGAACAGCAGAAACTGTACCAAGTCAGCTTGACACCAATGCTCGGTAACACCCCAATCAAGCTGTGAAGAATCTTGGTTCCTTTCTGTTTCAAAACTAAAATATCAAATGCTGGGAAAGAAAGTTTGTAACCTTTGAGACCTTCTCTGTCAAAAAATGTATCTACATGGTCACTTGACTGCAGTCCCGCGGTCCCAGCATAATAAAACCATTTGTCTTCCTCCACACCTCTGAGCCCACACGTTCCGTCACAGCCCCACCAGCGCAGACTAGCAAATTCAGATAGAGACCATGATTTCACCCAAAGCACCAGGGCCCTCAGCATGGGGATGGCAGTCTTTCTTCCAGTGCGTTGCTTTCTCACTTTCCTGAGAACGAATGATTGGCACTGTGAAGTAGCTAAACAGCCTAAGAGGGAAGGATTTCAGGTTTTAGTATTTACTTGGAATCATTCACGAGCAATCAAGAGTTCAAGGATGTAGCTCCTTGGTACAGTATTTGCCTAGCATGTTTGAGGGCCTGGGTTCAATTCCCAGCCGGGAAGAAGAAAAGCATCATGGGTCTACTTAACTTAAAATATAATTTTGAAAAAGTGCAAGGTATGTAGAACGTTCTCTGAAGAGTCAAGCTAGTCCCAAAAGTCTTGCTTTGACTTGCTGGTCCAGTAGGCAACAAGATAAAGTGAACAGACAAATGGGAAGATCACAGACTTGGGCTCAAATGTCATACAAGTTCCTCATCACTGGATTTGTAGCTTCTTCATCTATCATAGTGTATTCTTGATGTAGGAGACATTTAGTCAGATAAGATGTATGTTCTGTGTTAATGATAATGAGACTAGGAGATATTTTGTATGTGTAGATAGTGGTCTCCACAGACAAAGGTCAATAGAACCATCTCATGCTTTCCATAGTTAGTTATGGGCTAGCTATTGCTTCTCCCTGTTGTAAGATTTCCTTTGGTGACTCTCCCTTTACCCATACTCACAGGTGGGTATATCTTACATTCTTCTGAGTGTCTCAGATGTCTTTAATAAAATATCCAATTCTGCTTCATAAAAGTTTTCCTTGATAATCTTCCAACCAAAATATAAGACTTTCTTTGTCTATCTTTTACTTTCAATTATAGAGAATGTGCCCTTCTGTTAGAAAACCCTAGGGGGAGTAAATATTGGAATTGATTTTTTTTAAAATTTAGTATGGTATCCCAATTGAAAAATAAATATTTAAAAACTCATGCTATTTTATGTACTAACAGGAAAGAAACTAACTTACTGATGATGGTGTTAGTAAAATTGATCTAGAGCTTCACTCTGTCTTAGACATCAGAAGTCATTAATCCTATGGTTGTTAAGGGTTAAAGGAAACCACCAACACACAGAGGCCACCGAAGAAGAGAGAGATGATAGCATTGGGTGACTTCAATGAGCACACACCAGCACACATCCCTCTCTCTAATTCAACAGGAGAGGCAGAGATAGACACATGTGGACACTTATTTAGATGGTGAACAGAGTTGTAATGCCATAGGTGACAGGACACAGACAACTCCTGGCCAGTGCTAACAGGAGCAGCCTGCTTCACTGGGTGCTCAGGCCTCACTGTGCTGCATCTAATGTTACACATTGTGTGTGCTTAAAGAAAATAGCTTTCCCAACTATAAGGGGGTCTACTTATAAATCTAAGTTTTTTAAGTTGTTATACCTGTTGCTTACAATGCAAATCTCAACTAATTAATCTTTTAGGCCATGTTAGAACCATTTATGTTATTCTTCTTCCTTCATTCTTTTCCTTCCTTCCTTCCTTCCTTCCTTCCTTCCTTCCTTCCTTCCTTCCTTCTTTCCTTCCTGAGAGTCTGATTATATAGCCCAGGATGGCCCAGAACTTGCTGTGCCCCCCCACCCCCAGGATGACCTCAACCCTCTGAATATCCCTGCTCCATGTACAAAGCACTGTTTAGTCACGAAGCTTTACAAAGTTCTACAAAAGCCTTAAAAAAAAATCAATGGCCAAAAGAAAAAATGTGTCAGAATTGTATTTACTGTTATTATTTATTATTCAAGCCCCAGAACCATGGAACCACAGGGTAGGATGGAAAACACAATGCTGTACAGTCATCTCTAACCTCCACATGTACAGTGTGACACAGACACGGCCAAACAATACACAGCAAGGGAGGGAGAGGAAGGGTGGCAATACAAAAAGAAAAACAAGGAAAACCAGAGAGGGGGAAGAGAGGGCTTGTAGGACCCAACAGCGAAATACGAGCTTTAGATGTCTCCTGCGGTGCTGTGCATTTCTAAGGAAAGGTTTAACACAGAGTTGTTGGGATTCAAATAGAAAAATGGACCAAGGATATAAACAAATACAAAAAAGGAGCAGATAGACAAAAGGAACTCAATAGGCAAACAAGAAAAAAATATCAGTGCAACTGGTGAGCACATAATACAAATAAAGCCACTGGGAGAAAATCAAAATGGTGATAGCTGGTGCTGCTGGTGATTCCAGCAGGTTGGCGTCCTTACGAATTGCTAGGAAGCATACAGATAAAACAATCTTTCTGAAATAGAATTTAGGCTGTGTTACTCTGGGGGTAGTCACACAAACACACAACTCTACCTATGAACAAGTGTTTCCAGGCTTATCTTCAGCACTATCTATAAGGATGAAAGTTAGAAACGGAAAAATGTCCAGAATCAATTACTGTTAAACATTACTAAGCTATAGCAATATGTTCACACACTAGCAATTAAAACATCATTTTCAAATCCATTGAATAACATTTTTAAATACTCACACTGTAATGTGAAAGGGACACACACTGGGAAGGAAACGGCACATGTTGAAAAATATGTTATGTAACACAGATGTATACATAAGAAGGAAGAAGTATGTCAAAATAGTCACCATGGTTATTTTTGTGGAAATTTTTATTTCCTTCTTGAGTGTCCCTAAGATTTTCAATGAGGAAGAATGAGGCTATTACTTTCACAATCAGACTAAGACTAATTCTTTTATAAACCAAAAAAATTCCAAATTTGATTGCAAATAACCACGACTTACCCCTATTTGTCAGTAACCATTTTAAGCTCACAAGTAAAACCTAAAGAAAATTCTTATATTCTTAAAGAGACAAAGAGATTTTTCTTGAAAATATAATACTTTTGGTCAGGCATAGTGGCATGCACCTTTAATCCCAGCACTTGGGAGGCAGAGGCAGGTGGATCTCTAGGAACTCAAAGCCAATCTGGTCTACTTGTTTATTTTTTTCATTTGTTTGTGTTTTTGTTTTTTTTTGAAACACAAACAAACAAACAAAGAAAATAAAATACTCTAGTTTCTAAGTGATTTAATAAAGTGTGTGTGTGGGGGGGATCAGGGAAAGAAGTGGGGACAAGGAACTATAGAATTTGAGGCGGGTTGTGTGGGTTCAGGAAAAGGTATTTGCTACAAACGATAATGATTAGAAGTAGGTGTCATGCCTCTTGCCTTTTATCCCAGCAGTCCAGAGGCAGAGGCACGTGGATCTCTGAGTTTGAGGCCAGTTTGGACTAGGCAGTGAGTTTTAGGCAAAGAAGGTCTACATAGTGAGACCTATCTCAGAGAGAGAGAGAAAGAGAGAGAGAGAGAATTCATTGACATTTGAGGCATTTACCTTTACTTAACAACATGACGCAGTTGGTACTAACAACAGGATTTATCTGGAACACTGTGGCTGTGTAAGATACAAGCTTTCTGAACACACTGTAGCCAGGACCACAAGCTGGAAGTTAACAGTGGAGCACAAGATTGGATAAGTTCTTAAGATAGGAGCTGAAGCAAACCACGCATTCCTCTATTCCGGGCTCCACCCTCATTAGGTAGGAAGATGGGAATAATTAAGAATAACTCCCTTTCACTCCTACCAGGCATATGGGAGCTAGCCTAGTATTAGAAAGTTCGGACACAGCTATCTTTTTGCAGGGTTTTTTGGGTTCTTTTTTTTTTGCTATTAAAAATATCCCTCCCGTTTGGATGGGACTTCAGAAAGAAAAAAAAAAAAAAAACCTTAAGGGGAGTCCTGGACTTGCCATGGATATTCTGCTCTTTGGATTGTTCCAGAATAAAGCACTTCCCCAACAGCCAATGCCACAGACGGGGAACCCCAGCAGCAAACATGATTTGAGGTCTTCACTTGTAAAGTTTCTCTTATGACCCCTCAACGTACTCCTGGCTTGAATTATTTTCAAAGCAGCCAATTCTGGACAGGTGTTTTTTTTTAATCGCTTCTAGTCCCTGTTATTATAAATAATGCTGAAATAAATATAGAAACACTTATATGCAGGACAGCATGTCTTTCGGTTATGACTTCCTTATTCCTAGAAATAGATGGCAAAAATTAAGAACCTAAAGTTTTACAATATGTGCAACCTAGCTGTGTTTCAGAATAATTTTCCACCTGTTTCTCCATGTGCCTCAAATGAGGGTCAGTCTCTGCCGCGCACCGCGCCCCCGTGTCTGCACTCGGTGAGCTATTATCCAGTTCGCGAGTTCAGGCAAGGGGGCTGGAGGTTAAAATACATAAACACACACAGAGAGACAGCGACACGGGTCATCCTCGAATTCCCAAGAATGCCCCCTTTATTGTGTTCAGGGGCAGATTATATAGAGATAGCCACGCCCCAGCCAAACCCACCAGAAACCACTCTCCTGCCATCAGGAACTCCTGAAGGTCTTGTGCTCAGAGCAGCTGTAGGCACTCAGATCAGGGGATTACAAGAAATTCAGGTTCTGGGGTCTCACTGCTCCCAACAAGTCTCCCTGAAGACCCCCATGGTAAATCACAGTAACCTCTCTCATCACTCTGGAGCCCCGGGGTCAGCCACCACAAAGCAACTCAAGTTGGACACACCACCACACTTTGGAGGTTTCTGTTTTTGTCTTTTCTTTTGCTTTTTAAACCAACATTTTTCTCCTCATAAAGTGCATTTACCATAAAGGGAATAAAATTTATAAGCCCTAAGAAGTGGCTATAATGGGACAGCCATATGGCTATCAACCAGATTAAGGACACTGTCAACACCCTGGAAACACCCACACTCCCTGAGTTCAACTGACACCTCCTTCAGCCTCGGCAGAGATTCTTCACCGTGACTGGAGCAGCCTGGAGAAGTGTTGGGAACTCTTTCCAAAAATAAGCTTTACTGTATGCCACAAGGCACTTTGTTGGTATTTAATTCAAAGGTCGACACTATTTAAAAAGATTGCTCTACTGATCACAGAAAATAACTATCTTCTAGAGCATAAAAGGCCTGTGCATTTGAGAGCATGGTTCGATTTAGGAGTCTAAGATAGTTCACCTTGCTTTCTCCAACTATTTCTGAAGAATATTTTAAGTATTTCACATTTGCCCTTTTGAATTAAATATTTATATTTTTAGCTGTTGTTTTCAGCATTTTTTCCTATCAGCTTGAATGAGTATGCATATAAAATTGGATCTTAATTCTTTATAAATATCCATAATTGTAACTAGTATCCTGCCCAGTCATTTTTTAAAGGGAGTTCTTGAAAGTATTTTTATTAGTCAAATCTGGTTCTACCACCTGCTCTGAGCCAATAGTTTTAACAGTTATTGGTAATTATTAACTATATCCACTAGTGCAATGGCTTTCTACCATTTTCCAGCTAACCATTCAGTGATTTCCCAGCTTTCCTTGGCATTCTGTGTAGGGACAGAGACTGGAGAGAGACTTCCTCATGTGCAGACAGCACACAGGGCTCAGAGTGAAGGGTGTCTGAGAAGCTGGGCGGCTTCTGTGCCTCTCTAAAAAGTCACACATCCACACCGAGGCTGACTTTTGTGATCACTCAGGGTTTAGTTGAATTGGTCCACTTTAAACATCATGAAAATGTCAGCTGTTCAAGTCTGCAAACCATCATTTTGCCATTGAGGGGAATAACCTTGAAAAGTCTGCACACATGATATAATGACTCACATTTAAGCCGAAGGCGTTACATTTCCTGTTTCTCTTCAAGGAAAACAGCATGGCCACCTCTTTCCAAATGCCGGCGCCTTGGGTTCCTTACAGTAGCAGAAATGAAACTTCTTGGCTGGGTAATTTTTAGGTCATTAGACCTTTGGTTTGATTAATAAAAATAGACTGGACGGCTTATTGGGAATGGTTTTTCCACCTCCAAGCATACCCCCTTCGGGTTAATGTGAGGCTAGCCTTGCAACAATTTTAATCGTTTAAAACAAAAGACAAACACCCAGAAAACACTCAAGAAGCATCAATAGCTCCTTACTGCCTAAAAACTCAAGTCCAAATTTAAAAGCTGTTCCCCTCTTCTTCTTCCTCCTGTTCCTTCTCTTCTTCCCCCTCTTCCTCCTCCTTCCCGATTTGAGATATAATCTCTATATGTGTCCCAGGCTTGCCTAAAACTCCTGCTCCTCCTGCCCCAGGATCCCAAATACTGGGGTTACAGATATGCACCACCACACCTCACTCAAATTATACACATACATCCCCACACCTTTCTTTCCTTCACGCATTTATCAGAGTTGATATTTTTATATTTTGCCACCTGCCTTCTTGGACCCACACTCACCTCTGGTATCTGTGCCTTTCTCATTCCTTTCTCCTAATAGCTAGTCTAGCTTTCTGATTTTTTTTTTTTCCTGAAAAATCTAAACATCTGTAAGCAGCTCTGTGCTGGTGGTCCCCAAAAACCTTTCTGCTCTTTAATCTAAAGAGAATGTCATAACTTGGCATGCAGTTTTTTTCTTTTATTTCTTATATTGGATCTGTTTTGGTTTGTCGTCCTGCACATAGGCACAAACCCAAAGGACTACATAGGCCTTTATTTTTAGAGCTTGTGCAGTTGAAATTCCTATGACATATTTAAGGTTCATTTCAATGGCATGACAGATGAGGTGATCTTACAAGTGTAGTTGACCTTTCATATCTTATGATTTGTAGAACACTCAAATGACTTTAATATCTCACAAGGGGATGAGTCTACTTCTGGCTTTGGCATTTGCCAACTTTGCTTAACAAAACATGGGTCATGTCCCTGTGCTGAGCTTAGGACTCAAAGGGTTTTCTTGACTTCGTCAGAATAGACCCATCCTTTGCTCCATGAAGGATGAGAAACTAGCCATCTCAATGGAGATTCTCCTGGCCTGGAAGCTGGATCCACCCAAGTTCTCAAGAATCACTGAGAGGGCCCAACCTAGCTGATATAACACAAATTTAGAAGCAAAATGATTATTTAATCAACTAAATTTGGGGTGGACTTCACGCAGGGTAAATAGTACTGGATACAAAGGGATGTGAAGAATGTTAGCAGTGAATCATGACTGCAAGGGATATCAGCATCCTAGGGGAGCAAACCATGCGCTGAAGCTAAACTATAACTGTATTGTATGAAAAGTTCTAAACTGGAGTGAAAGAACGAACGAACGTAACTATGTGACTATAAGATAACAGAGCTAGAACTCATTAACAAAACAGAGTGGCTGCGGTTTGACCACAAGGGTATGACTAAACTTTATATTTCCACACTTCCATCAAAGCTAATTTTACACAAAATGAAACTTTATCATGTGCTGATCATTTAAGAGCCTAAAATAGAATTTGTCAGAGAACAGAGCTGGATACGAAAGTCACAAGGAAGGACAGAAGGGGATGCAACTGTAAATTCCACAGAAGCACTGCAGGGGAGGAGGGTTGCAAGAGCTGCTGGCCTCATTGTGACGAAGGATTAGACCTGCCTCATGCCCTCTCACTAAAGACAGGGGCGCGTGTCTTCAGATCAGCATTGGGAAGATGTTGATTTCGAGAGGACACACTGTCTATCACTTTAAAGACAGGTCCTCTACTTTGTATGATACATTTATCACACAGTTGTGTGATATTGAGCCAGTTGTGTAACATTGCTGAGTCTGTTTTCTCATCTGTAGAATGCAAATAACAACAGCAGGACCTTTTGAAAACAAGGTTAATATTAACTAGGACTTTTAAAGATAAAAAGTCCAGGGTGTAGCTCATACATAACTAACACTCCATGAACTTTACTTTCTGTCAATATAGAGAGCATTAGTATTATGGGATACATTACTTGGGAGAAAGAAAATGTTCTCTCTCTCTCTCTCTCTCTCTCTCTCTTCCCTGGATGTAGTCACAGGAAGTGTGGCAGATATTTGTAGCATACAACTGAACATCAGATGGTAAGTGACATTTCAATTATCTACAAACACAGACTGATTCTTTCTATATCCCTTAAGACTTAAATAACTGCATTTTTCAAAATGCCTAGGACTATCAACCAAGTAATATTCATCTATTTTACTTGATAAAATTTGACTTTATAAGCTGTACTTTATACTTTCCTTGTCCTAAGCATTATTTCATAGTGAGAAAAATTGTGTGAAAAGATTTTAATGATGTGAGATTCCCCTCTGAATGCTGTGAATATTATTGGTTAATAAAGAAACTGCCTTGGCCTGTTGATAAAGCAGAACTTAGGTAGGTGGTGGGGGAATAAACTGAATGCTGGGAAAAAGAAGGGTGGAGTCATAGAGAGAAACCATGTAGCCCTGCCAGAGACAGACACTGGAACTTTAGCCAGTAAGCCACAGCCACATGGCAATACACAGCTTGATAGAAAAGGGTTAAATTAGTATGTAAGAGTTAGCCAATAAGAAGCTGAAGCTAATGGGCCAAGCAGTGATTTAATTGATACAGTTTCTGTGTGATTATTTCAGGGCTAAGTGGCTGGGAACTAACTAGCAGCCTCCTTTCAACATTTTAAAGATTTTTATTAATTATGTATATATCTGCGTGTGGGCATGTTCATGTGAGTATAAGTACCTGTGGAGACCAGAGGTGTTAGACCCTCCTAGAACTGGAGTTACAGGCAACTGTGAGCCGTACATGTTGGGAACTGAACTCAGGTCCTCAGCAAGAGCAGTACACACTGAACTGATGAGCCAGATCTCCAATCCCATCAGAGATCTTTGTCATATGATGGAATTAAAGTTGCCTTTATAATAGAGGTGTTAACTAAAACTGAAGCATGCAGATTTGCATGTCTTCAGTTCTTCTCTGTGCCATGTTTAAACTGTCACGTGAGAAATTCTTTCCTGTTCACATTTATCCTTGCTAAGCAGAATGCCTGAGTCGCTTGGTACAAGAAGCTGAGCTTTCTTCTTTGATTGACCTCAAATCAAACATCTTGGCTTGCAGGCACTCACCGCTTCTCATTTCTTTCTACATCCCTCACCTGCCAGGGCTATCCACAATTATCCTCTCCTGCTAATGGCACAGCAGGTAGTTCTAACCGCCGCTGCAATTCCATTTAATGAAACAGACCTGGTATAATCACCTAAACTGGATAATATGCCTATCTTCCTCAATTATCTCATTGTTATGAGGTAATAGAGAGGAATTCACATTGGTCAAGGCATCTGCCTTTATGGTTTGTAACTGATAATCATCTTGCCTTTTTCTTTTACAATGAGTTCCAGCATAATAATAGGTATTAATAGACATTAATCATCTCCATAGAAAAGAAGTATTTTAATTAGGGTTGAGGGTCTTGGACTGTAGTGAAGAGAATCCTAAAATGTGCCAGTGACAGAAGGAGATTTGAATTCTAAGTCTGAATGAGCTCTGGGTTCTGGATGTGGAGAGAAATGAACAGACAGACACAATACATGGGCACAAGAGGGTCATTTGCTGCCCAGTGTGCACCACATGTGCAACGTACCCAAGATTCTTCAGTGCCCAGAGGATGCAACAAGGGAGAGCAATGCAGCCATGGCAATGCAAAGTACAGATTCAACTGGGAGGTGCGATTGCAGTAGAGAAGGGGAAAAACTAGCTGTAGACCAGAAGGAGACTTTTGAAAAGAACAAAGAACCAAGCAAGACTGAGTGAAAGGAAGAGCGCAGGGAGGACACACTGTGTTGGCGGGAGCACGTCCATATGAGTTCAGAGGCCAGCAGGAAGCCACTCGGTCTCTGAGTCAAGTAAATTGATAACACTTACACTTTGCATCCAGTATCTAAATGAGATATGGTCCAGGTCATAATCAGAGCCCAACAGTGTAGAAGGAGAGGGCGAGATGCTAAGGGTTTAGAATCTTCTGACTGTAGTGGCTGGAGGAGCAGTTGTCCAGGAGGGAGGGACTATGAAGGATGGCAAATTGTCCATCTTGTATTCTTGGGTCCGAGGAGGCAGAGAGAAAAGTGAACTAACCAGTTTAGTTTGGACATGTTGAGTAAATGAGTCAGTAGAACAAAGAAATCTGCTCAAGGAAGGTAAGTGGGCTGTCTGAAAACAGTGCCAAGATGGCACTGTGGGAGACCCACAGTTACAGGTGCTGGGGAGATTCTTCAAGACATACAAGACACACCGAGACGGTTGGATGAAAGTGAAGGGATCAGAGCTCATGAGAGTCAAGGAAGGAAAAGCCTTCACACAGAAGCCAGCTGAGTCGGGTACTGTGAGAGTCTAGGAAGTGAGGGACCGGACTATATGATCTTTGTCTTGGGCCGTTAGGGTTTTCTTATGATTCTGGCAAGATAGTCTGGGGCAGCAAAGAAAACTTTAATGTTAATCAGCACAATCTCTCTCTCTCTCTCTCTCTCTCTCTCTCTTTCTGTGTCTCTCTCTCTTTTCTCTCTTTCTCTCTCTCTCTCTCTATCCTCTCTCTCTCTCTCTCTCTCTCTCTCTCTCTCTCTCTCTTTCTCTCTCTCTCTCTCTCCCTCTCCCTTTGTGTGCTCTCTCTCTCTCTCTCTCTCTCTCTCTCTCTCTCTCTCTCTCTCTCTCTCTCCTGTGTGAATCTCAACATAATGACTCTTATTCCCGATTGCCTTTTTGAAAAGTTTTTAGTGGAGAAGTGGAGACTTCTGGTTTTTGTCAATGAGCTATCATTTGGTAAGCAGCTGTCTATTGAGTAGAGTTGGGGGTTTTTCAGTAAGGAGTTCCTTACAGGGATGTGAAAGACATTGAATGAAACTATCCTAAGCTCGGGGAGTCCTAGCCTTCCTCTACCACTTCCTCTTCCTAACTACTATCCGGGTAGCACTGCACTCGGTGCTCTGGGAACATAAATAAGAAATAAGGTAGAATTCTGCCCCATTCCAGCCTGTAGAAAGGATATTAGAAGCCAGTGAAAGAGACAGACATGCAATCAACCAACCTTAAAATAAGGTGGGTTGAAAGAAATGTTCATAAAGGTACAAGCCACGTTTTATGGGGACGAAAAGTAATTCTCCGTCTCTCATGAAATGCAGGAAATGACCTTTAAAAACAGACACATTTGGGGAGTTCACTGCACCCTAATTACCTGCCTACTCTCCAGCCCATAAACTTTTATGCATGATCTGTTCTCTGTTCACTTCATTCATACACATTTATTTTAACAGGCATCCAAATGACCTATATGCAAAACTTAACAAGCGTTCGTGGCAAATGGCGATCTCAACTCCACCCTTGGTTTTGTTTTGATTCCTTCATTAGACGGAACTTTAATGATATTTAATAACACCACTTGGACTCTTTTCCTCGGGAATGTCAATATTCTTAACATCAAATGCACAGCCTCACGTCTTATGTGAGCACCAAGCCTCCTTCTCCCGCAGCAGATAAACTGGGACACCTAAATATATGGCATAGCTTCTGAGGACTCCTTCTGAATATTTTGATCTTCGTAACCTCATGGGGACATTACTGCTGCTCTAGCTCCCTTTAAAGTTCTTTGCAAAGCCATTGCCTTTAGAGGGTCTGCCCAACACTGCGTGCTCAGAGATTTCCTATTGGTGCAGAATTGCTATTTTTAACCGGGGCCATTTGGTAAAAGAAAATCTAAGGTAGATTAACTGCAACCAAAATGACCTACAGTATAAGACAAGCCATACTATTTTTTTTCCCTTTTTACATCCTTCTTGTATTCTCTTGGAAACTTTGGTTCTATTTCAACAGGAAAGCGGTGTCTAAACGTTAGAGCGACATCTCTGTCAGGTGGATCAGGCGCAGGTTCTGAAGTCACCATGCTTGGATCTGGATGCCATCTCTCCCACCATTTATTAGTTTTGTGACCTTGAAGCAGTTGTTTATCCTCTAGGCTTCACCTGTAAAATAATTAAGTGACATACCGCCTATAAAAACTTATGTTAGTGTATGGTGCAGAGTCCTCAACCAGTGATGGCCATTAGAGCAATTATTATTGCTGTTATCATTGGGGACCAAATTGCCCTGCAATCCTGTTTAAAGCACGCTGCATCACACTGGGGTGGGTCACATAAATCTAAGTTTCCTCTTCTCGCGGGAACATTTGAGCCAGTTTATTGAGCAAAAGGCACACTTGGCATTTGTCAGTTGGGCTCTGCGAGACAAGCTGGGGCACCGCTAATGGAAAGAACTGGTGCACAGAGATAAGGAAAGAGTAAACAGCGTCCACGCAGTCCAAATATGACACTGTGCCCCGTGATAATGAAGCATTCCACAACACAAGGGTCTGGGGGTTGTTTATGTGTGTGTGTATGTGCACACTTAGCCCATGTATGTTGTTTATGTGTGTGTGTATGTATGTGCACACTTAGCCCATGTATGTTGTATTATGTAGTTTAATCTCTACAGACCAAGAGTGATGCAAGAGCAGAGGAGACATGGCTGTCTTTCTCACATTTCTCATTTCTACTGTGCGTCGACATCAACATACTTGGGGAAGGAAAGAGTTTTATTAATTATCTAATAGCGTTAATAACCTGCAGGTATCAACTGTTCATATTTCTTTTATATTCTGCAGCTTCTTACAGGTAGGACTGGGTACTTTTAGGCTTGAAGGAAGATGTAAATTGTATTGTCATTGATTATGCATTCTTGCTAAATTTTTTAAAAACCCTCTGAATTCTTCCCGAGGCTATCGTCAGAACTGTCTCGTCTGTGAAGAGCGGCAGCAGGTCAGGCTCCATGCCCTACTGTCTTAGACTGTGCCTCTCCACCCAGACGATCTCCTGAGGATGGAGCCAATGTTACGAGCCTTAGCGCCAGTGGTCCTGTAGGTGTTGGTAAGATCCCTGGTAAATAAATTTCAGGATTATAGATTCCCACTCTTAATTATTTATCATTTACAGGACAGTGCTAATTGCATTCGTTAAAAAAATACCCTGTCTTCAGTAGGCCTATACCATAGAAAATAAAATTTAAAAAATCATTATAAATGGGGGAAAGATAGAAACAGACAGCTGAACAGCAAACAGCTTCAGTCACTGAGCCACCAGCAGACAGGCACCATCCCTTGCCACAACAAAGTGCAAGGGCTCTGAGGAAAGGCCCAGTGAAAGAAAGAAACTGCCCTGGGCTCCAGTGTCTAGCAGTGGTAACAGCTGACATTTGAGAGAGTTGAATTATGAAGGTCAAATAAGAAGTGTTCCAGACGGAGATGTGAGAGTAGGTCCTTTTCCATATAATCTTGATTGATGGAGAGAAAACAAAGCTGGGGTTCAGGGTATTGGCTCCACGGAGTCAAGCCCGCCATAGCAAGTGAAGAGCTGGAGATAACGGCATATTCCTAAAGTGCTGACAGCCACCTACAGATGATGGGAATCGACGGGAAGATTGCGCACTAGACAATGGCTCACTCTGGTTGTAGTCTTTGCTTTTGCCGGAAACATTATTCTGCCTTTTAACTCTGAAAACCTCATACTAGTGTACTCTGAGTTTTGTGTCATTTTCGTCCCTTCCCCAAGAGCCCCTCTCATTAACACTCTCTTTCTGAAGCCCTATTTTCCTCAAACAAATCTTCAGCTACTTTAATTTGGGTGGAGAGGGACGCCTTGAGCTTAACTAGACTCCCCTGCAGGAACATGAATGGGGATTACTCACTGGAACATAGGCAACTTTTCAGTGGCCACACTCTGGCAACCTTCCCCCAGCAACCATTAACTGTTCATAGTGAATGGTAGGGCCTCATGAGCCTCACGAGTCCCGTGACACCCCATCCCACCCATAATAAAATAGTGGCAGGCCCATCTTGTGCATGTAAGCACAGATGCAGTGAGCCCCCAATGTGATGACAGTCACATGTGGGGACTGTTCTCCTCTCTAACCTCTGGCTCTCTTTTTCCTGTCTCCTCTCCCAGAGGATCCCTGACCATGGAGGGGTGATGTCCCATTTAGGATCAAGCATTCTCCTGCCCTTGTGAGTCTCTACATTAACCACAGCAGAGAAAGAACCGTGTCTCTGATAGAGCCTAAGGTCAGCTTTATCCTAGGGGTGCAAGCATACGCATTCAAAACATTAACTATGTCTACTTCTACTTGTTCATTTTCTGCATATGCACACACACACAGCACACATGGTATACACATGTGAAGGTCACAGGACAACTTACAAAACTCAGTTCTTTCTTTCCTCCCACCATGTAGATCCTGGGGATCAAACCCAGGTTGTCAGACTTGGTGACACGTGCCTTTATTTTCTGAGTCTTCTCATTAGCCCTTAAACATCAGCATTTAGAACACAGTTGGACCCCTTGCCCACTTATCTACTATAGTTCCTGAATATTTTCAAACAAATGTTATGGGCCTCAGTTCTGGGAATTTCTTTGAATCCAGATAACCCAGGTACGTTCCCTTCAGTCCTTGAAGACAGGGTCTTACCCATCACCCTATCTCAGAGGTCAGTGTGAGCTTCTCTGCCTCCCCATCCCCAGGCTGGATTTAGATAGAAGATGCTCACAACTCAGTTCCTCCCACATTTCATCCATTAGCTGCTGGACACTGAATGCCTCAACGGTGCAGGCAGCTGCTCTCTCCTCTGCTCTAGGTAACTGCTGACTTGGATATCATACCGTAGCAACAATACCAGCACCCAAAGGGTACAGGTGCAAACAAGATGGAAGGCAATGTCTGCCTTAAGCAAGTCTAAGCAGTCAAAGACTCCAGAGTCAGAGACCCTAAGTCTTCAGTGCGGCCCCTCTGCTATCCTGTCTCAGTCCAGTAGAGCAATTCCAGCTTTGGTTGCCACCTCCATATGGCACACCCAGTAAAAGGGATAGGGTTTGCAAATATCATTTTCATTCACTTCCCAGTGGTTGTAATCTAGGTCCAGCCATGTCTAGATGCTAAAGGGGCTAAGAGTGTACTCTTATCTTGGACACATGCCCAACTAAAACCGCCATTATTTTAGAGGCAGAAGAAAACAGACCCGGCAGCTTGACGATTTTCTTCTTGTCACAGAAACTCCCAGAAGACAAATATTTAGCTTAATTCATTTTGCCTCGATGGCCAGAAGCACACAGAGAAGAGACGAAACTAAATCAGGTGTTCTTATGTACAAAATGTAGGCTCCTCTATTACTATAGCTATAGAATGGATGCCTTGCTTCCCTAAGAACAACCTACTGATTGTTCCTGTGCCTTTAGGTAGTTTTTGTTTAAACAGTAGTAGACCACAGACTGGTTCTGGGGTTAGCATCTTCATCTATTTGGGTCACCAAGACTCTCATTAATAAATATAAAGTTCCACGGCACTTAAAGACTGGTGGTGTTCACCCAGACCCGGGTGACATATCACAATCAGGAAAGGGCTGTGCCATAGAAGACCATGCCCCTCATTTACAAGGCTCAATGCTGTTTAGTAAGAACAGTTTTATCTGTACAAAGGACGCCCCTATTCTTTCTTCCCACAGATGCCTCCAAGCTTTGACACGCAGCAGCACTGTTGACTCTGCGGTCCCCCGTCCCTCCGTCCCTCTCTTTTTATCTGGTGTTTATCCAGCCACTTCCACCTGGCTCCTTCAGCTTCCCCTTCGCTCACCCAGAAGCACAAAAGGGTCCAGGGAGCATGTTTACTTTCTCATCCGCACCCTTCCATTTAATAACACAACTCTGCTCTTAGGCTGTATCTCTCTCTGTCTTCTCCCCCAGTCCAATAGAGTCTTCAAGTTACATCTCTCTGGAGCCAAGATATGTCTACCTACCATCTGAATTCCTTTGAGAAAGACAAGTTGGCCTCACCATGGTCATGGGCAGTCCCTAATCCAAATGACTCTGTTTGCTTCCTTGTCCCAAGGCCTGTGAGGGTTGTGGGGTCCAAGGCATTTGCACAATGCCTTCTGGGATTAACAGAAAATTTCAGAGACCTAAGGGGTGAAGTTTCACACCACCCCTTAATGCTACCTATATCCTTGGGTCTTTGGATCTCTGCCATCATTGGCTAGTTCCTCTTGAACCGTCCACTTTCAGTCTCGAATTAATTTATTTAAAGCCAGAAATCTTTTTCTTTTTTTGCATTTGCTGTAATCTGAGCAACCTCTAAGGAATAGCATATTTACCATCAAACATTCTTAAATACTCTACCCTGATTCAACTCAAGAAAGCATCCCCTCCCCCAGGTCACACAGTCCTCTAGCCATAACACTGCTGAGTCTGCCCTGCTGAGTTCAACTCCAGCTTTCACAACGGGATCTTGAACAGCTGAAAAGAGAAGGAAAACAGGGCTGCCAGGCTATTCCCAGGAAACCCCAAAATGCATATTTTTAACATTTGCATTCTTATTTCCATAAATTTGTATGTTCCACGTGAAAGGCAGTGACTCCAGTTATGTAGAGCTAAAACACCTGGCTCTCCTTTATCTGCAGGTGAATGCTCACATACTTTCAGCTTGCGTGCCTGCTGCCTACAGTGATTTTTTTTTTTTATGCTTCTCCTTTTCAGCTAGCATTCAAAAGTGTCCCTGCTTTACTCCGATCATGGCTATTAAAAACAGAGTTATCCTTTAGGGGCTTTACTACAGTTGGCTCCCAAATATTCTTTCCTTCTACTATGAACTCACACGGGAAGTGTCTGTCTAGCTGGCATTTTTGTAAGACCCTACTTTCTCCCCTGCGAGGAAACACTGGCTCTGAATTCAGTTGGGACAGCTTCATCTGGGTGTGGAACTTCCATGTAGGTCTAGTTTTCTGTCTTCTACCCTCAGGAAAGCTTTTGCAGTGAGGAGGGCAGGCTGGATTCTGAGCAGAGTAGCGGTCAGTGCCAAGTGCCCACATCAAGTATCTTCCCTTGACTCCTGTAACTGAACCCTGAAAGCTGCTTTTGCTGTCAGGGTCATAGATCTCCCCTGCACTTCCACCAGGTCATGGATATCAGAGCGATGGAGAAGTAAACTCACTAGAGTACTTTACAACAGCTATATTAAGTCCAGAAGTCAGGGCCGTGAGAAAAGAGAGGGCATAAATGTCCTTTTGGGTCCATCTCAACCCAACAGTTTTGGAAAAACACAGAAATAACTGTGCTCACTGAAGAGCAGGTGAGAAGAACCTGAGGGCCACTCAGAGAAACCATGTCCCTGGACCCAGAGTGGCCATACTGGACCTTAGTCCCTTTCAGTTGGTCAAGAGAGACCTCTCTGAGGTGCATGAACTTCTGTTGGACTCGCCCTCTCTTCTCAGACAAAGTGGTGGTTTATTAGGAGTCTATGGACCGGAGGGGCCAGCAGCTGAGAGAAGCAATGAGCGCTGAAGCGATTGCCAGAGCATTTTGTGAGCAGTATTTTGGTTTGTTGGCTGGTTTCATCCTCAGGACAAATGAAACTCCTTTCACTGAAGCGAAGTCAGCAGAGGGGAAGTCCAGACCTCACTGAACACTGAGAGAACGCAGTCTCAGGAAGCTTGGCCTCTTCCCTGCCACGTCTGCTCAATGTCAGGCCTGCTGACACCACAGTCGGAGGCAGGCTTCCTCATGCAGATTTCAACCTACAGACCAAGGCCATGGGCGGAATGCAGAACGGGGGCCAAATCACTGGAGCTAGGCAGGGAGAGAGACCCATCATGCTATAAAGATTGTAAGAACTGGCTCGCCCATATGCATCTATGAAAGACCGTTTAAAGAATTTTTATGTATTTTGTTTCTCTTTCCCAAAGACTATGATTCATCATCGGCATTGGATTGTGTATAGAGGCATCTCAACGGCTAAAGGCAGGCAGGCTGTGGGGAACCAGGTGCATTGTGCCCTGTGTGAAGTTGTACCTGGAAAATGCCTGAGCTACTCAGCAGGGCTGTCTTCACCTTTCTTTCCTTCCTTCCCTCCTCCCCCCTTTTTCTTTCTTTCTTTCTTTCTTTCTTTCTTTCTTTCTTTCTTTCTTTCTCTCTTTGTTTTCCTTCCTTCCTTTCTTTTTTTCAAGACAGTGTTACACTATGTAATAGTCTTGGCCTACCCTGGAACTCGCTTTGTAGACCAGGCTTACCTTGTGCTCCCTGAGATCCGCCTGCCTCTGCCTCCCAGGAGCTGGGATTAAAGACATGCACCACCACTGCCCGGTTCTCTTCACCATTCTAAAGAGTATTGTTGCCTTCCAGTTTCTCCAGTTCAGCCAGCTGGAAATGTGCTTTGCCCAAACTTACTATTTAACTTTCCATTTTGCTCAGTTAACTCATTTGCATAACCCATTCAATACATGGCTAGACAGAAAACAAGACAAGTTTAAAAAAAAAAAAAACCACTTGCGTTGTGGATATGGAGTAAAATATTTCACCTTTGCAACAGCCCCCCCCCCAAAAAAAAAAAAACAGGCCTGGTATATGAGCAGTTCTTCTAACAGGAACTTGCTCAAAATCTAGAGCTAGTAGAGACCAGACCTTGGATTTGAGCCAAACCCGTACAACTCCAGAAAGCCCCCACGCTTCCCGTTGCACGAGTCCTGCATGGGTCTGATTCCAAGTCCAGAAGAGAAGTTCATGACCCACACCAACTTTTAGTGGCAACATCTTAATGCTACAAGACGGCTTATATGACACATATTTTAAAACAAAGAGTTGTGTCTGAACATTACGCTAACATGCTGGGACTGTAAATGTACCCGCATCCTTCTAACAAGCCCTGAGGGACAAGGAAGCTCAAGAGACTGAGGTGGAGAGGATTCACTGGGATGGAAGGGGAGGCAGATGCTGAGGTCAAGGGTATTCCACCCATGTCTGTCGGACTCAACACTCTGACACTAGTAGCAACCAAAAAGTTGAAGTTCAGGACTTTTAACAACTACTCTTATGAGATGGATTGGATCAATTCCCCCGATGGCTCGAGACGAAAAGAAAGGACGGCCATTTTGCTCAAGTTATGACATTCAACAAGATGAGAAAGCAGTCTTACTTTCTCTCCCGGCTTCTCAATCAGAGGGCTCTTGAGGCACGCGGCAGCGAGGCTGCAGTACACAGGCGTCCATCGCTGCTCCTGCAGAACAGAAAGACAGAGATTTCAGACTGTGGGGGCTCTCCTGCAGGGAGAAGCCCATTCCCTGCCTCAAAACTGCCTCCAGCACTAAATGCAATGGGTGACATTGAAATGCCTGAGCCAGCATTTTCACAGGGTTGCTTCAGGCTGCTGCCTGTGCAAACCCATTTAACCTTGTACAGGGACACATTACAAAACCACTTACCACATGTCCAAAGAATTCACAGATAAGTGTTGACAGAAATTCAGAATATTTCTGCTTTATCTGTTATAAGATCTTTCTAGGACTTAGGTCAGCATATAAGATTCCAATCTCATTGTCTAGAAACAGCACTCGGAAGTCTCCGGTTTTTAATGCCCATGTGGCAAGATTTCCAAAGTTCTTGACTCTCGGCTCAGAACTCACTGAAGAGACCCCACTGACTCTTTCAGCCTCAGCTCCAACTCTCTCCCGCAGTTATCACAAACCTCAAGCTGCATCGTTCCACGTGACTGCCGCAAGTCCCCAGCGTCTTTGTGCAACTCGTGGTTCTTAATACCTTTTCTTCAGGGTCTGCCCAGGAATTCCCACCCATACTGTAAAGCCCAGATCAGATTCCCAAGGAAGCACATGACTGCTTCACAGGCAAGCGGGATAGGTTTCTCTGTGCCACAGGTCCCACTGAGCCAAATTGCTAGAGAACACAACCCGTTACTGTGTTCCCCTGGGAATGTGGGCTACTGAGGATGGGACTTAAGTCTTGCTTTCCTTGTGGCTTCACTATCTAACATGGGTCCTTCCATAGTGGAGGTCAGTGATTCTCCATCTGTGGATTGCAACCCCCTGTGGGGTCAGTCGACTCTATCCCGGGGGTCGAATACCGTATACTCTGTATATCAGATATTTACATTACGATTCATAGCAAATTTCAGAGCAAATAACAAAACTCATAGCAAAATTACAGTTACAAAGTAGCAACAAAAGTAAATTTATGGTTGGGGGTCACTACAACATAAGGAACTGTATTAAAGGGTCACAGCCTTATGGAGATTGAGAACCTCTGATGTAAGATCTTTCTTCCATAGGTAAGTTCTCCTTCAGACAACTGAAACTTTTCACGTCTTTACGAATTTCCATGATATGCTATTAGACCCAACTGCCTCCAATCCAAACTCACATTTCTCATGACACGTATTTATCTCTTGTAGTCTTGATAGAGAAGGGACGGTGAAAGACTTCTTAACCAAAAGGGGAAAAAAGGAACTAAACATATCAGCCTACCCCATAAAATAAAAATGAACTTTAATAATAAATCAGCAAATATTGACACATCTCTACCTCCTGCTGTCCCTTAATTGGCTGTGTTCCTTGAGGCAAGGAAGATTTTTTTTCCCACTGGTTTAGAATCTCCCTCCCTGCTGCTACGAATTACCTTCCCGTCACCCCACTAGGGCAGATCACACGCTCTCCACCGGGGTGGCCCTGCCTATGAATATGGCTTGTGTTATTTACACACATCTCGCAGAGCATTCTGAGACGGAGTGTAGAGATACCTGTGGCCCAGAAGGACAAAGCATAATTGCCTGGAAGGAGGTTCTGCAATTTCCCCTCAAGAGAAATCATGCCAAACTCTGACTGCAGAGGCCGGAAAGTGGGGGCTGTGCTCAGATGCCCAGGGAGGCAGCCTGCTGTCCATTAGGAGTTAAACGGAGACCAGCAATTCATTTCACAGGTCATGTTCCAGCCATCAAAGTGTAATTACCGTCAAACCCCACTGGCACAAGCCCCAACCATATTATGAGTGAAAGTTCTATAGGATTCTAAAGGATCCCATTACAACTTCCTCCTTCTAGAGATAAAAAGACACTGGATTGCACTAGGAAAAAGGCCTAAATAAATGTATTAACTTGAGACTGAAACCACTTTTTTCGTAGTTATTGGGTGTTTGCTTTTTTTTATTTTTTCAAATGAAAATAAAGCTTGCACTGTTGATGATGGAGAAACATGACTGGGTTTGGAAGAAGTCAATATGTTAGAAGCAGCAGATGAATTTGAGAACGCTGCCCTTCAGTTGCTATAGCAACGCGAAACTAGCTTTCTTGGGGGCTTGGGCAGCCTGTTTTTCTGCAGGCCAAACATCCCCTTGATCCCCCTGCGCTGGGTACACTTGAGACTAAAAGAACAGAGCATTTGCAAAACACAGATTCCTTACGTATAAACCGTTTGTTTGGTGGGAAAGTATGATTCTGGGCTGCATGGGTCCATATGCAAAATGACGACTAGCGTCGCGCACATAGTAACGATGAAAAGACTTTCCTCTTTCCTGTCCCCTGTGTTCACCTCAGGATTTTCTCAGTTTGTTCCCTTTTCAGTGCTGAATTGCTTACATGGCTGGCTGGCATGAACAGTGCTGCCCTCAACTTCACACACGCTGACTGTGGGGAATGAGAGCACTTAGGATAGATGTGGAATAAAGAGAGAAACAGCCATGTTGAGCCCCTTCCCTGCAGCGGAAATTAGCCATCCTCCCAGACCTCTGTAAAGTGAAAGCAATTATCACTTCTTATCTTCCCATGATAAATCCCCAAGCTCTCCCAAGGAGTTGTAAAAGTCCCTGATCCCCAAGGGGGTGTGTATGAAAGTCAGTGGTCCCCAAGGGGTGTCCGGGGGTATATGTGGAGAGAGCTACCTGCTCTAACTTTCTGACTGGGCTTCTCAGGCTAGCAAGGCATCAAAGACCTCCGGATAGAATTGCAATCTTCAGTGTTCGTCCTACAGCCGGAAATATGAGTGGCCCTTTGTATGAAAAGACAGAAGTAACCAGGGCTTTGAAGGAAGAGAAAGACCATCTGGGTCTTCACCTTATTGAAGGGGGAGAGGGTCTGTCAGGGCACATCTGCTTAAGGTCCATCACTGGGCAGCTAAAGGATCTAAACAAACTTTTCCTACAGGGCCTTATTTTTATACTCTGGATAAAACACGGCTATTTAACCCCAACAGCTCTCCCACCCTCTTCTCCACTCCTCCAAGTGAGCTGGGAGCTAGCCTGTTTTGCCTTGGAAGCAGATTCTAGCAAGGGTTACCATTTCTCTAGCTAGCCTCCCCCGACCCCTTTTTTCCTTATTTGAAATGGGGAGCAAGCATATCAGAAGCTTGCGTAGGTAGTGTCGGTATTCCTAAGGAACTGCTGAGAGACCACCTTAGCTGCTCATCACAGAGCTCCAGAACCACATCCGGTTCCGGGTACCTACTAGGGAGCTTGGATATCTCAAACAACCTGTGGAAAAAGAGCGGGGAGACGTCTCTGAATCTAGATGTGAGGCAGATAGATAGCTGTCACCGCCCAGGCCCCTGCTCTATCTGCCTCTCCCCCAGCCTGACTGATGAGGGACTAAGTCCCTTTGGACTTGCCCCTCCCAGGCCAGCACCGTCCCTTCCTTGAGGAGGAGGGTAGGGTGGAGGGCAGCTATGGGTTGACTCATCCGGGGTTGACTAGACTTCCTCCCTTTTGCGACACATGAGTGCAGTCTGGCTGAACTTTAGTGAACTGTGTCTGCTCAAGGCTCGCCTCCTCCCTCTTTGGTTATTATTATCACAGGATTCTGAGCAGACAGGGGTCCCCCCCCCCTCATCGGAGTGGGAGCGGGGGTCAATGTGGAGAGCATCCCAACTTTTAGGTTTCCCAGACAAACCTGTCCTGTTTACACATTTTTCTGTATCTCAGTCCTCGCCCACCTCCCTGCCCGCACCCCAAAATCTCTGCATATAAATTTCCCTTCCCTGGGTGTTTTACAATGAATATTGAATGTCCTTATTCATCTACCATGCTTTGTGAACTTCCCTAAGAGCTGTACCCACCCCCAAGCTATCATCACCTAGAACATTAAAGTAGGGGCTGCTTGGAAAAGACCTTACTACTAGGACCTCCTCCCATAGGTGAGCTTCCTGCCAGGAAAACACATGCCAAATGCATGTGTGTTTAGCGAGCACACTGCATTGTAGCAGACCCGTGGGCCCTCTTCCCATCCTGCCTTGTATATTTCCAGCCGTTTGATGTAGTCAGGATTGCCACCATGCAGTAAAAACGCAACGCCCCATCAGTGATGCAAACGGGAACACATGTGAGGTCTTGGGTATATTTTTACTATTTTCTCCTGTAATTAAAACTACTCTTTTCTATTTGTGCTTTGAATCATTTCTTTAGGCTATGTTTCCAAAAATAGAACTCCAGCGCCAAAGACATAAACATGTTTATAGCTCTCGTTATTTTTGTTCAGCTTACAGCTTTATAAAAGGGCCTGGCTGATTGACAGAGCTGCCTCTTGTATATTGTGTGTACGATGGCTGTGTGTATATCTATTACAATACACACACACCACCTTTTTTTTTTAACAGCAACCCCCCCAACACACACACACACATACCATATCAACCTCACGTTTACAGATGAAGACACCAAGGGCCACAGAGGTTAAGTAACTCAGTGTCAGATGACCAACGTCCTCTTTATGGCTGCATTGGTTTCAAGCGTTTGCTGTGCCCAGGCTGTCCCTGGTTTCAATGAGTAACTGCTGACTATGTCTCTAGCCTATAATTTCCTTAGCTTGGGCCACAGTGGAAACCGTGAGCATGGAGTCACACACATTCGGCCAAACTCCAGCTCCAACATATTAGTAAGTCACATAACCAGTGAGCCGCCGAGCCTTGCTAAGCCTCAGTTTCCCCAGAGTAAAAGGGTACGGCATCACAACATCACAGCCTTATTTGGAGGCTTTAAATAGAAACTCGGCTTAGCAAAACAAACCAACACTGAAACAATGCTGCTCCTGTTTTTATTCTAATGAGAGACGCTTTGTTGTGACTCTCCCTTGGAGCTTTTGTGGCGTAAAGCAGAAGCTATTTATGAGTTTCCATTATAGCCTAATGCATAACTTTCCGCCCCTGCTGTCAATCATCCAATGATTCTCTAGGTGCTGGAACTTACTTCTGTGCTAAGTTTAGTGAGGGTTTTTACATTTCTATTTACAAGCTGTGTCATAAAGCAGTTTCTTAAAATATCTGAGCAAAACTTATTAATAAAGATTATGAAAGGTACAGATAGATTATTTAGATGTTTACTAGTATTATAAGTAGGTATGTTTACTTCAAAATTTTAAAATATTCAATACTCACTGATCACAATTTTAAATACAAATCTATCAGAACTTATACAATTAGAGTATTTACATAATAACAAATATTTAAAATATTTTGTGGAAGTACTAAAGCATGTGAATTAGTAAGAACAATCTTTAAATAGTCAACGCTTATAGACTAAATTTGTCTATCCCTAAGGGCCTTGGAAGTGAGAAACCTACAACACAGCAAAAAGTGCACTGCCCTTAAAACTGGCTTTGACACTTGGTTGATACAAAACCTCTTTGGGGTTTCATTGTGTATAATTTTTTTTAGAAGGTCCAATAAAGCAATATGCCTAAAGCAATAAACAATCTCTGATATATCCCCTAAGAGAGGCATATAAATTGCATAGCTCTTCAGAATGTCAAAACAAAGCATATGTTACTTAAATCTCAGTCCATTTATTTCTAAGGTGTGAACCCGAATTCTCTAAGAAAAGAGAAATGAAGACAGGAAGTCATCTGCTGAAGCGTGGGAAAACAGCACAGGGGAAGAGTCAGTTCTCTCTAGTTCCCATAGGTCGCTGGAGTTCACCCTCAGCAGGAGAATGAAGCTAGGAAGTGCTGTGGAACAACCTTGGGACATTAAGTGTGTATTGCTGTCATAGTTAATAAAAAGCTGACTGCCCAATAGCTGGGCAGGAAGAGATTGAGCGGCAAAGGCGGCCTGACCCAGAGAGAATGCTGGGAGGAAGAAGGGTGGAATCTGGACTCACAGCAGACGCAGAGGGAGCAGGTGATGAACATGCTATGCTGATAAGGTACCGCCAATGTGGCAAAGCGTAAATAAGGAATATGGGTTAAGTTAAAATGTAAGAGTTAGCTAGTAACAAGCCTGAGCTATCGCCAAACATTTATAAGTAATCTTAAGTCTCCATGTTGGTTATTTGGAAGCAGGCAGTGGGAACAGGAAAATTCCATCTGCAAAGAAGTCCTGGTCTAAACTGCTCTGGGAGGAGGAAGAAGAAGGAGGCGAGGATGTAGGGTGTTGTCACCTATACCTTTGAGTGAGGATGACTTGGAGAAATGTAGATAATTGAGGACGGTTATGGATGGGAAAAAATGTGCTGTGGTTGAATTGTGCCACCCCCAAATTCCTACACTGAAGTTCTAAAATTGCCTCATTTCTATGTTTAGAAGCTGAGACTTATTTTTTAAAGGCAGGTTTCTCTGTGTAATAGCCCTGGCTATCCTGAAACTTGCTCTGTAGACCAGACTATTCTCAAACTCACAGAGATCCCCCCTGTCTCTGCCTCCCCAGTGCTAGGATTAAAGGCGCGTGTCGCCATGCCTGGCTGGAAACTGGACATTTTAAAAAGTTAATTAAGTCAAATGAGATTGTTAGGGTGAATCCTAATCCAATTTGACTACTATCTTTATGGAAAGAAATTTCAATACATGTATGGATAGAGAGAAGCAGGGGGAAGACAACTGGGTACTAGCCGAGGAGGGACCCCTCGGAAGGAGTCAACCCCATCCGTAACCCGTGGTTAGTCAGACCGTTAGAATCAACAGACTGCACACCGGGGTTGGAGGGCAGTTGGCGGGAATGGCCATGGACAGGTTCCTGGTGCCCGGGCAGTAGAGGAAGCAGGACAAACCCTGGGCAGGATTATAGGAGAAGGGAATGAGCACAGTCGGGTGCAGAGGGGTGCTCTGTGGAGGAAGAGACAACCAGCATCAAATGGCGCAAGCACCACCATTTGTTTTAAATACATCATTTTTTTATATGCAAATGTGCTGCGTTCGGGTGGATTTACCCCACCTTCGCTCAAGTTTCAGTCAAAATTTCCTGCTGTCTCCTGCACACACATTCTGCTTACTTATAGTTTATTTTGTCTCGGTTCCTTCTTCTCCCCGCTCCTCCCTGCCCCCACCCCGTTCTACCATCTCCTGTGTGAAGAGATTTCATGCCCATCCTATGTTTCCAGGCCTTTCCATACACTTCCTCATTCTCAAAGCAGAGGTGACGATGATGCCCAGGGAACAAGGTGGGTCCAGTGAGCAAGCCAGGTTCTGAAGGAACACACTGGAAAGAAACTCTAACCCAGAGGGGTTAGGAGAGCCAAGAAAGCTTCACAGAAGTGGCAGCTTCCACTTCTCACTGCCTGCCCTCTTATACATCTCCTCTTGGGCTGTAGAAGACTGTGCATTGTAGCTCCGTGTAAATCTGTTCTCCACAGTATGCCTGGTCTTTTTAAAAATAAAGCGAGTTGTGATCCTCCCACGGTGGTGTTCTATTTTCTTCCTGCTCAAACCAAACACTTCAGAAGTTTCCCACTCTTTCCCATGCAGAATAAAGCTTCATCTTGGCCTATAGGCTATTCTTGGTCAGGCTCTTCCTTTTATTCCTGACCGATGCTGCACGGTGTTCATCTTTCTTTCAGTGTCCTTCCTCAGACCCTCTGCTTGTGCTCTTCTCTCAGCCTAGAACAAAACCGACGTCTCCTAACCTCCGAGTATCCACTTCTCATTTCCCTTTCTACGTTGATCAGTTTCCCATTCACGATGAAACATGGCTGTGGTTTCCACTGGAGGCTGTTCATTCAAATCCTTCTATGTTCTCATTTGGCAGAACAGCCCTCCCTCCTTTGGGATCTCTGTGATATTCCCACTTGCCTGAGACACTTGTCCTTGCAAATGTGTGTGTGTGTGTGTGTGTGTGTGTGTATAACATGCTAAAATAGTGAGAAGTGAAAATAGCTATGAATTCTTTATACTCCAACACAACTTTTACAAAAGGGAATAAGCCTAATGGTGCTCCCATCTTCAGGGAACCCTCTGTTTCCAAAGTAGGTAATTTTGGCTGGTATTCACATCTTCTTTTCCTGGACTCTTGGATGCAGAAAGTGTGGAAAGGGGAACATCTCTGGACAGAGCACCATCAAGGATAGATACCTTATTCCCCCTCTTTTGGATTAGTCAAAAGCCTACTCAGAAATTTAACAGTTAACATCAATTCTATACAATGCAGGCCTTCCCTAGCCTGCCTAGAAATTTCTTGCATAGCTAGGATTAAGTGGGATCGGTTGGCTGATAATATGCCAAATGGAGCCATGATGTGCAGACACAATCCTGTCCAAAAGGTCATGACTGTTGCCTGTTGCTGCCTGGACACCTTTTCCTTGTGTTTGGTCACCTGGTAAATAGTACTTTGTAGTCATACTAGTGGTTAAGGCATTTGGAACAAAGCTAATCTGTTTTACTAGAAGTACTTAAAAATAAATCAACAGAAACTGAATTTGGATGCATCTTTAAGATGTGATCAGAAATAATGAAATGACTCTAGTAAGAATTTCCCAAGCAGGGAATACATCCATAGTCAAAATCCTGACTCTGTAGATGAGTGTATCCTATTTCCCTCCCATGTATACTTTGATTTACTCCAGGAAGGAGCTCTGAAAGGGGAGGGTTGTTATCTTTAGCTACCAGAACAGAATGCCTTTGATCTCACACATCTTCTCCAGTGGCCATGCTTCCTGGGAGGTCAGAGCTGGGCACCATCAGTCCTGCCCTTGACTGACGTTAATGACAGACGCAGAATCTGTTGTGCGCTGCTTTGAAGGAGGCAGAGACACCCAGCCCTTTGCAGCATGAGAAAGCCCCCAAAGCTGGAATTTACCTTCATGTCAGTAATAACTGAATGTTTTTTAGGGTTAGATTGTGTTACGTCGTTTGAATTAATTTTGACGATGTGCTGGCTTTGGAGAGGAATTGTTTGGAGAGGAATTGTTTGGAGAGGAACTTGATAGCTAACAGGTCTAAAGTGCACGTTACATGCAGGTTTTAACCAGTCAGGAGATTTTTATGTAGCCAGTGATAGTTACTTTTTGTATGATTTTTGTTTGGACTGCAATGCTGTGCCTTTAACTCGGTCTTCTTGCTATCTTAAGTTCATTACTGTGTGTAATGGCATGTTTACAAGCCATTTCACATGTAAAAAGCAGGGCTTCCTGTTTTTGTTCCTAACAGCTTCATGTTGAACCTGAGACTTACTATGAACAGGTTGAGTGGCAGGCCTGCTATGTTGTCTCTTGTTATGTAAAGCTATGGCAGAATCTTAGTGACTAGAACACTTCAAAGGCTTGTTGTCTTTGTATATTAACAGATTATGTTACATAAACCTGCATGAGAGATGCATTACTGCTCTTCCTGGGTCATGTTTTCCTAACATTTTGTGCCTCACACCTCTGCTGTGTTATTAGGAATGTTAGAAGGAACCGATACGTCATTTTTTTCATTTTACACTTTTAGATAATCCGTTGACATGGAATATAACTTGATATCCAATTTTCCCTGTTTCAGAGGATATAATGATTATATAGTAGAATATGCCCAGAACATTTTGGTATGAAAAGAGATTGCATAAATAGCTAATTTACTTTAAAAGCAAAAAAAAAAAAGGTGTTCAGGTAGGAGATAACAGAGAGGCCCAACCCCATGACTGAAACTGAGAAGGGGTACACTGAAGCATTCCGCTTGGATCTGACTCAAGCTGGAGTCTTGCTCTTCCCCATTACCTAATGTATACCTCAGGGATGCTGAGGCTAAGGAGAGATTCCTTGTTTTAGTAGATCATGGAATTTACTATAGTAGACCATCCTGGCCTTGAACTCATAAAAAGATCCTCTTGCCTCTGTCTCCAGTAGTCACAGATAACCCCAGTTAATTGTTCTTACTGGCTAATTTTACAACAGAGTTTGTGTTGGACAAAAACTTATGAAGTATATATGACTAGTATCTACTGAAATTAAAAAACTGGTATTTAAAAAATTGGTATGAGTTCGTTCAAATCAGCTATAAATAATTACAAAACAGGAATTAAAATAGTTAGATTCCAAAGACCATACTTTTTTTACCAGCATTGATACCGACTCTTTAAGATGGAGAAAACAATTGATAAAATTATTATAAAGCATTTGAAACCAGTTTTGTTAAGTCCAAATAAGAGCAGACAGCACTAACCACATTTCAGAGTTCTGTATTTTTCTGTGCCCATGTAGAATATTCTAGGCAGCATGACAGTTGTGTCATTAGCAAGAAAAAAAATCCCAGGGAGTAGAGTGCACGACAAACTGTAAATATTCGAGTTTACTGGAAGCTTCTCAGTTGGAATGTGCATCCCTACTGAGGTTTAAAAAAAAAATAGAAGTCTTAGGTAATAGTGGGTGAACCCACACCCATAAAATAGCTGCGTCCCTAATCACTACCAATTCAGAATTCGTCTAGGATAAGGACTAACACCTCTTTGCCATCAACATTTGGCTCTCTTCGTCAGAGTCAAGGTTATCATTGTACATACACCACAGAGAGAAAATACAGTTTGATTTGCTGTTAACTTTTGCTTTGCTTAATTTTTAGATACTGAATGTGAGTCCCCCTATCAAATACTGTCTTGATTTGGCCTATGGGACTGTCACAGACTCTGAGGTTGACGTGTTCACATGAGGGTTGGCTGGCGAGCACCAAGGGCACTTCGGACGTGTTTTATTTATGCGGCTGCTGACTTTTCAGTGTTGGGCTGGCATGAACTGTTCCTGACCTGACCCACGGTAAATGCTCCAGGGTCGCTTTATCCAGATGCGGAGGATTTCTGCCCCGGGTGGCATTTCCCTTGAGTCTAAGTTTCTGTGGATCCAAAATGAAGGTCACAAGAAGAAGATTTGGGAACCTGACTGGATTTGATCCTGGAGGCCATTTTTGCACGTGATGTCACATCAAAAGGCAACACTGGAATCCACTCCCACACCAGCGGTTAGGGTCAATCCCTAAGAAAAGGCTTTTCTCAGCTTGGTAGGAAATGCAGAACCAAGGAGTAAGAAGAATAAAAACACTTTCCCTTGCTGGTTTAGTTCATTACATTGTTTCACAAACCAGCCCTTCTCTGAAAATCCCTGTTGGCCAAACACTTCCGGCAGCACCTGCTGCCTACTGCTTACAGTGTCGCATAAACTTGCCAGGTGCAAATCAAGTAATTAATCAGCCTTGAGGAGAAGCGACAGCCGTGTCTTCCAGACCACAGCCATGCCAGCACTCAGTGCTCATGTCCCATTTGCAGGCTGGGCTGCTGAGAGGCTGCATGCAGACCAGTTGTTGCTCCTGCAATTTCACTCTCGCCTTCAGAATGTGGACAACTGAGGTCTTGAAAATTTTGGTGGGAGAAGCCGAGCACCTCCAAGCACCTCCTTGCACCTCCAAGCACCTCCAAGCACCTCCATCCACCTCCCACTCTGTCCAGGCTGCAGGCAGGAAGCACGTTACCACCCCGCGCTGGGAAAGGCACAAAGACAGCTCTCTGTACGCCACCAGGAAATGCACAACCTCAACCCGTTATCCTATTCAAAGGTCTCCAAGCTGTTGTATTCTGGACGGACAGGAAATGTTCCTGCGGTGTCCCTCGATATAATGGAGAATCTTAAAGATGACTTCTGCACCACAGAAAGGTCTGCCAAGGATTGATGTAGAGCTACGCTCTTGATGGAAGATAATAACTGAGTCTTGGGAAGCCCCCCCCCACCATCGCCCCAATTCAACTACGAAACTCAGGAAATGAGGGAGGCACTGTTGCCTGTTCTAAACCTGGTATTCATGTGCCTTTTCCAGCCAAAGGCACTTTTAGCCTTGTGCTCAGACTCTCTGAGCCTAACAACTAGATCCTCACTGTGTCATTTCAGTGACTCTTGTTGACCTCAGCTTTCAGAGACGGTTAACACAAACACAACACTGTCTCCCTTCGCTTCTCGTTTAGATGCTGGAGTACACCTGTCACATCACTGCTGGCCGGGTGGACAGGAGAAAGAAGAGACAGGCGAAACTAATCCACCCCATTCTTTCGTTACCTCTACCTGGCCTCTGCTTGACCTGAAAACAAGAATTTCGTGTGCCAGCCACCAATCACGGCAGGTAGAGCAGGAAGCGTGATGACAGAACCCACAGGAAGGAAGAGCTATCTCACTGACCTTTCAGCAGGAAACGCCCTCTGCTCTTTGACTGACAGCTCTGAGCTTAGGCCCATGAAGTCTATTTGTTTTGGCAGAAACTTAGAATCTGGGTAACGCCAGTTTCCTCACCAACTGGGAATTCAGCTTAATCTGTAAACTTGTAACAAGCAGGTTGAGCGGATTCACTGCCTTGGTTACTCTTGGCAAGCGCTGCCGGCACACTTGAAGAGTTGAGTCAGGGGACAGCGCCGTCATACACGTGGACGTGCCTTTGCTTTCTGTCATCTGTACTGTCTGCATGCTCACTGTTAAGTCCTGAGCATGTCCTGACTTGGGAGGGCTGTGATCTGGAAACCGGCGACACCCAGAGCGGCTGGGAGCTCTGCTCAGTTGCTCAGTCTTCTAGGTTAAAAATGTGGGTGGGGTGGTGGGGTGCACATAAAGGGGCTGGCAAGGTTTTGGTTTCACATTTCAAGGTTCAGCTAGGTTTCTCTCTGCGGGGACAGAAATCCTGCCGGCCGGTTCATCCCTGGCATCCCCCGCTCAGCTTCGCATGGAATAGGCGAGGGTGAATGGATACATTTGTCAGCGCTTTCTGAGTTGCGCCGTGTGCAATTTTCATATCTTATAAAGTTAGTTACAATGAGGGACTATCTTAACAGTGGAAGCTAGTATGTTGGCAGTGCCTCATATTTCATTCCTATCAATTGCCTGGATCAGTGTATCAACTAGTCCATGCAGAAATGGAAATCCTCCACACTTGGGAGGAACAGAAGATGGACAACTGCAGTGGCTGTTCACGTATTTCCCAGGTGGATCAGGGTGATTAAGGAAAACTGGGCCTGGCCCTACATCCAACGCCTTCTGCCAAACCTGAGTGAGGTCAGTGACTGAGTTGTTACGATGGAATTCCCTGCACACTAGGAGAAAATGCCACAATCCACTGTCTTCGAAGGCAGTGATCCTTTCCTTCTCCTACTTAAAGGCACCTGAGATGTCAGGCCAGTTTGGATGTTTCTGCTCCGAGAGGTGCATTCTGCTGGAGCCGCCTCATGTTTAAAGAGAGAAAACAAACCGAGCGTGAAGAGGTGCTGGTGCGGACACAGATCTCACAGCCGGCCGAAGTCCCCAATGAATCCCTCGAATGTGCCCATGACCACTGCCAGCCTCCACGCTATTTTTCCATCTAATTTACTGAAAAACAAAATAACACTTTAAGTGTTACTCACACGCACGCAGTAAGAGTCATGTAATTATTATTATTCCGTTCTAAGTCTATTTCAAGCTTTGCTAAATCCAACTTAACCTAAAAAGCCACTGATGCGATCTCTAGGCTTTCCCCGCAGTTTGGCTCAAAGCCGAGTCCACAGCATCAGTCTCTGGCTGTGAGCAAGGCCAGTGTGCTTAGCACAGCTGCTCCTCCTTTCCTTGCTGGATACCCTGGAGACTTCTCAGCCTCCCGTGACGTCATAATGACCTCAGGGAAGAGGCTGGAAGGAAACCTGGTGATCATTATGGCTAGCCTTGCATCTTTCCTTACAGCCTCAGACTCTGATGTATCAAGCTGAGCCAGTGACGTCAGAGGAGGCTGGCAACACCGCTGCCAGCTTAGGCTTCTGAGTGACTGTGTCCACTGTCCAGTTGAGACACTCAGATTTTAGGGGATCATGGGTTACTGTGGCACTGTGCAGCCTGCCCTGACTAACATACCAGTAAACATGTTGAAGACATGACGTATTTACTCCAAATTAAAGAGAGCAAATCAGAACTCCAGAGACACGCTTAGGCCCCCAGTGAGTTCTTCCTTCCTTCCCGTGCAAATGACATGTAAATGACAAAATTCACGTATTCAGTGTCCTAGTCAAGGTCACCACTGCTGTGATGAAATACCGTGACTAAAAGCAACGTTCATCATTGAAGGAAGTCAGGACAGGAACTCAAACAGGGCAGGAACCCAGAGTCAGGGGCTGATGCAGAGGTCATGGTGCTTATCATGGCTTGCTCAACCAGGCCCGGGCACGGAACCCCCACAATGGGCTGTGTTCTCCCCCATCAATCACTACTTATGAACATGCTCTATAGGCTTGCCTACAGCCTGATCTTACGGAGGTATTTTCTCAACTCAGGAACCCTCCTCTCCAGTGACTCATGCTTGTGTCAAGTTGACACAACACTACCCAGAATATTCCATAAGTGTTCATGAAGCAAGGTACCTTCTAGATGTTGCAAATTCAATACTAGATGAAACCAAGACAGAAGATTTCTGCACTTGTGGACCATAGATTTCATGGTTATAGATAAAGTAAAAAATAAATAAAATAAAATAAAATAAAAACAGGTAGGGAAGAGGTAGGATTTCAGGATTTCAGGAAGGGAACGTGCACTGTTCATGGTGGCATGGACCATTCATTTCAGTACTAGGGAGACAGGCAAGGGAGGGGGCAGAATCTCTGAGTTCAAGGTAAGACTTGTCTACAGAGTAAGTTCCAGAACAGCTGGTACTATGCAGAGAAACCCTATCAAACAAACAAACAAAAAAACAAACCAACCAAGCAGAAAGTGAAAAGTGCTTTGGGGGGAAGCAATGGGAGGGAGATAGGAAGTTCACAGAGGAGGAAGGAAGGCTGCATTCCCACCGTCTGTGGCGTTGCCTGGCCCTCTGTGAGCCTTCAGTAAATAAGGGCCCGGTTACTACTACAGCACACTATAAGCTCTCAACTTCCCTTGAGTTTTAGCTCCGCACTGTCTACTATGTCTTTCTGTACGTATATGGCCCTGAGAACTTGCCCCACAAATACTGGTTCCATTTTTCCCTCACAAACTGCTCTTGACTTTTGGTGTTTAATGCTGGGGGATATGTAAGCTTCTCAGGTAACTCTCAACTCCCCTTCAATGACACATCTCATTCCCCAAATTAGAGATGTCAGTTAGTGTCTGCTCCCCGACTCCAACCTTTGCCATGCTTAAGCCCTGGCATTTGAGTAGCCATATTGTAAGCCTACAATCCCTTTTCTTTTTCCTCCTCCTCCTGGCTCTGGTGATTAAGCTAATGGTGGACACCTGAGCCACGCTAATCCTTTAGTTTATATAGGTATTCAAAAAGGAAAAAAATAGATGAACTGGGAAAGCTAAGTTTTCTCTCTTAAGTGAATTAAGTCAGACAGAGCATACGAGTTAATGAACCTGAAGAGCCACCATGGAGCCGTGTTCTCAGGCGCACGACAAACCAAAGTTTTGAGGTGGCAGAAACTTTGAGTCAGCAGAAAAGGCTACACAGCAAAGCAAGAAAAGCAAAGCTGACATCAGGAAGAGAAAAGGTCAGAGAAGACCAACCGGTGTGTTTATTGTTCTGTGGCGTTGTAGCAAAAGAGCTTTATGCCTTACCCCCTGCTAGACCAACCCGAACCTCCGGAACAAACACACTCTGTCACGTGACCTTGACAATCTTCCTTCTTGTCTTTATAGTCGGAAAACCCATCAAAACCCCACCAAATCCCCACCAGAAGACCAGGTCATATCGCTTCTATTTTCTTTCTGCAATTGCTCTACCCGTTTGATTCCCTGGCCATGCCAGGAAGACATGAATTTGTCCCCAACTTCAAAAAGTCAGAAAACAGGACTGTAAAACATGATTTCCAAAAAATAAGAACATGGCAATATAGGCTCGAAGTGTAAAATTGTCTTGAGGATGACAATACAGTCAGCGGCTAGAGCTGGGGAGGCGCCAAGGCTGCCCACGTCTCTTTGAACTCATTGGTGTAAGCAGACTATCCCAATGGCTATGCCTCTATTGCTTTAGATTCCCTGTTTGGGACTGAGGGGCCACTTGAGACTTAGTGCCCCGACATGAAACCTGTCTGTTCTCCTGGTCCTTGGCACCCTGCTTCACTTGGCAGTGAACCTACCCAGGAACTGAACCTCCACTGCCACGTTTCTTCCTCCTCAATTTCCAATGAATGGCATTCTTCCCAGAAAAAAAGTCCAATGTTTCTTTGAGACCAGGCCCATATTAACTGAGCACCAAGGGACTTCCTTACCACAGGGCCCTGTACTTCCTGGCAATTTTGCCTGGAGAGCTTTGTGGTTGTTCATCCATCCATCCATCTGGCTATACTGGGGACAAAAGAGACAGCAAGGGCAGTGACCTTTTTTTGTGGTGCTTGCCCCTCCCTTCCTTCACATCTCTGCTCAGCTGCCCATCACAGACAGACTCTGAGTTCACAGCACACAGTAACAACTATATCATGATGTCACATCACTTTCCCCTCTTCATAGCACTGTGGTGATCTGACAGGTCTCAGAGCTGTGATTTCATGTCTTCGCAGTGGAAGAAGAGTGCAGAAATGGATGGAGAAATGGGAGGAGAAAGGAAGTGAGGAAGGAATGGAGGGGGGGAAGGAGGGAGGGAGGGAGGGAGGGAGGGAGGGAGGGAGGGAGAGGAAGGGGGATTGCTGTATCTCTCCTGGAAGCTAGTAGGTGATCAATAAATGTTTGTTGTGAATCCAGGGAAAGGCACCCAGAGGAGAGGAAACTAGTCCTGGCTCACAAAGAGTTTTCTCGTGAATATGTACAGGAAAGCCATTCAGAGTACAAAGAAGGACATCAGCTAAGGTCAGAGGTCAGACTTTATGGTATACAAGGCCCCAAGAGGATGGATGGAGCGCTGTGGTTTTCATGCAGCCGAGAATGGGCCAGAGCAAGGGAAGGTGAGTGTGCACAGAGGCTGGAACATGTGTGAGTTCAGGTAGCTGCCAGACTACAAGTAAAAAAAAAAACAGCTTGTAGAAGGTTAGAAGCAGAGACAGGAGCAGGGACCCTGCTGCAGCTCTCCAGACAAGACAAGGCACCAGAGCCCCGAATCCCAAGATCTTACATATCTGAAACCACAGGCCCTGTCCCTGCAGAGCTGAGAACACCATTACCTTTGAGCTCTGCTTTAAAGTACTCAGGACCTTGTGTAGGGGAGCCGCTTTCCTTACAGAGAGCCAACAGGGAGGTGGCCTAGCCCCTCCCCATTCAGTGGGTCTACTTCTACGTCTTGTGTCTTCTTGTCCTCATGAGTACTGGGTAGCAGCAGGTTTTCTATCCAGGCCCCTTGAGTAAGGGAGATGGGTTGTGCACGTCCCCAAAGACTTTCTTTTGCGGACACAAACACAGAAACAGCTCTCAGTCTTGGTGGCCTATGACAGTGGCTTTGGGGCATTTGATCTGCAGTCCAACCTCTTGGCAATTCTGTCTGTCTACCTCTCAGCGGTGCTCTTGTTTATGCTTTTAATTCTCCAAGAGAATCTGTCCAGCATCGATTCAAACTATAGGACTTGAGAAGAAACAAAACACTTTCCTCATCCGTCTTTGCATTGTGGATAGAACTGTGATTTTCTCCTACTTCTTTTTTCTTTCATTTACTAACAAGGAAATCAACATCATCATCAACAACAACAAAAATTCTTTGCAAACATTTTTCATGTAACATTTCAGATGGTTGATGAAGAAACTCCAGGATAGATAGATAGATAGATAGATAGATAGATAGATAGATAGATAGATAGATAATATATAACAAGCTAAATAAACTGCATTATAATCAGTCAGGACCGATAAAAAGTTAATTTCAAATATTTTACATTCCAAATCCTGGATTCCCCTCACCAACTCCATTCTATAAGAATCTCCAGTCAACACACCTCTCTCTAATCAGCCCCTCTCTATTGGTTGCCTCTAGATACTGAGCTATTTCTAGATTTTGTGGAGGACATTTTTGATTTCATTTTACCTGCATGTTGATTCTATGTGGTAAGAATCAAGACCCCCATGGTGATAAGACAGGTTTACAGCGAACGGAGATCCAGCTCAGTTGGCAGACAGCAGTAAATGCTGGATTCACACTTATATACCAATCTTCTGGCTCCACTTCCAGTGTTCCCAACTGTGGGCTTAGAATCATCAGGACCAAAGACTCAGGTAAGAGCAAAGTAGTCTTAGAAAGAATATTTTAGGTCCAAATATATAAGCTATTCATACTATTTCTTCCGATTTTTCCCCACCCCCCGAGGTCTTTACATAAACACTACACACCTGACATCTCCACTTTGCCACTTAGGTAAGTTACACAGGCTACCCTATAAGAAAAGACTTGCTGATGGCTACTATACTGCCCCTCCAAAAGCAGTGATTCTTACATTATTCTGCTTCTCAGAAAATGCATATGCAGATGCACATTCGCACAGTGTGAATACGTGAGAAACAGGACATGCCCTACTGTGATGTAACAGTGTGCACCATGTCATCACAGCTCAACTGTAAATCACAGTGCTCCCCTGTGCAACACAATGATGCCTGGTGATATCGACTCTCCATTGAACTGTCAGAATGTTCCATTGTGCCAAGGCAATATTGCATTGTGAGATCGTAGTTCCCCAGTGATACTACTATACAGGAGTGACATCACAATTCTCTTTTGTACCCTCACAAATGTTGCATGTGACATCAGTACTTCTTCATGGTTTTACAAACCAATGCTGCCTGGTGACATCACAGCTGCCTGTGTCAATAAAAGCTGTATTATGACATCACAGATCCATCGTGACATCACTATGCTCCACTGTGGCATCACTATACTCCACTGTGACATCACTATGCACCACTGTGACACTATGTTCCACCGTGACATCACTATACTTCACTGTGACATCACTATGCTCCATTGTAAGATCACTATGCTCCACTGTGAGATCACTATGCTCCACTGTGAGATCACTATGCTCCACTGTGAGATCACTATGCTCTACTGTGACATCACTATGCTCCACTGCAACATCACTATGTTCCACTGTGACATCACTGTGCTCCACTGTGATGTCACTATGTTCCACTGTGATGTCGCTATGTTCCACTGTGACATTACTATGTTCTACTGTGACATCACTATGTTCCACTGTGACGTCACTATGCTCCACTGTGACATCAATGTTCCAGTTTACTCAATAATGTCCAACTGTATGATCTCAATGGTTCACTGTGGCCTCACAGCTTTGTTGGGCCATCACAATGATCCATTGTCACATTACAGTACTTTATTGTGTCAACACAGGCTGCACTGTGACATCACAAATTCAATGTGATATCAAAATGCTCTGTTGTGACATCACAGTGCTCCATGGTTTAATCATGACGCTGTATTTTCAGACAATAATGGTGATTAGTGCCGCCCTATTGTATTGTCACAATGCCCCATAGTGATGGCATAAGAACACGTGTTTTTAAAAGTGGCTGATCTGATGTCACAATAGAATAGAGTGCATCTGTGGAGTAGAGTATAGTGATGTCACAAGAGAGCACTGTGATGATAAGTGGAGTTGTGATGTCATCATGAACCATTGGGACCGCATGCACAGTGCTCCATTTGAGGATACGTAGCTCAAAGGGCTGATCTTTGTCATTCTGGGAGACCAGTGACGTCCTATTTTCTATCTTCCCCTTTCCTCCCGTATTTCTCTTTCTGAATATTCTATAACCAACATGGAATGCTTCCCAATCAAGAGAGACTCAAACCATGAGAGAAAACAAGAGTCTCTGAAATTCCCTTTTGCTCCCTTACCTACCCTACTGTCATATGTTAGCAGCAAAACCCACTTAACATTCTTTCTTTCATTAAGCCTAAATAAACACTCCCCTACTATCACAAGAGTGTCATTTGTGATTATGCTTTTACTGAAAGTCTATAAATGATAAAATTACTCAATGGGTCATCATACAACTCAGGTATTACATACAAGGAGGAAGAAAACCCTTCTTTCTCCATTTTGCATCTTGAGAAACATCTCCATGGTCTCACTTATCATTAGCTTCCAAATGCCTGAGGTTGGCAGTATTCACGTCAAGGGAAAACACACGAGTCATTGTAGGAAGTCACATATGCAATTATGGAAAGAAATACAGAAAGCATCTATAGTGGAAGGCTAAATTTTATGACTGTGAACTATGAGTAGGCTGTCCTGAGTATTTATTGTTCAAACTTTTGGGAATGAGAAGGCAATTGTAGTTTCCTGGGACAACAGACAGAGGCCCCAAACCTTCCAAAAAATTGGGGTATAGGCACCCACATAAGGAATTAAAGAAAAGAATTAGGAATTCCCACTGCGATGGCTCCTCAGACAGTAATTACTCAGGCCCAGTCACTTGAGCTTCTGACAGTCCTAAAGCATGTTCCCTGTGTCCCTGACCCCACTCCACAAAGACCTGGGGTCCCCATATACACACAGAGCCTTTGCACCAGCCCTCTATTCCCAGTGAGATCCCAGTTCCTCACGTGCACCTGAGGACACTTTTGTCTGGGAATCTGGAACTTGTTGGTCCTTTGTGTCTACAGCCTATTGTTAAAGGACAGTTGCTGAGGCTCTGTGAACCTCTCTAGTGTGACCGCAGAAGCAGGTCCAGCCACGGTCTGCCAAAACAAAGGCAAAGGGTCCCGGACCTGGGCTTGGCTAAAGAGCATAGACTCCAGCTTTGCTGCTAGTAAGGGCTCCTTCCTGTGGCTGCGGAACATGATTTAGAAGGTAATGAGGAAGCCCTGTAGTGTTACACACAGGCTCCACCGGTGCAAACTCGCACGTGGCCATAACGCACGTACATTTCCTTCACCAGTGAAAACTTAAACACAGGAGTGACCCATCACCCCTTGAGGTCTTCCTCACCCCCCTCCTCGCTCTCTCTCTCTCTCTCTCTCTCTCTCTCTCTCTCTCTCTCTCTCTCTCTCTCTGCTGTGTGCACTCTTGGATATGCTAATCCTCATACCATGCCTTGCAAGAATTCAACACCAGAAGTTATGGCCAGCGGTATCCTTGGGCAGATCATGTAAAGGCTTTTGACTTTAAATTAAGACTCCATTAAGATAATAAAATGTTTTCTTCAAGTTTATTGTTATTCTGCCTAAGGGGTCTGTGGGGAACACAGGACAAAAACTATAGAGGGAAAAAAAACCATCCCCTTCACTATGGAAACAGATTCATTTATTTTTATGGGCTGATTTTTTAATTCCTCTCCCTGGGCAAAGCCCCACTAGTTTCATTTGCAGCAGGCTGCTGCGTGAGGTGGAGTGGTAGGCTCCCAACAGAGTCAAGATGGACAATAGACACCCGCCCCTCCCCCCACCCCGGTGGTCTGACTACAGCAGAACGCCTGACCAGCTGGAATAAGGAGAGCATGCTCATCTTACTATGAGCAAGAGGAAAATAGCCCTGTGGTAGTTGCTAGTTTAATATCCACAACTTGAAAAATTCAAAGACAGCTTGGTGCGAGGGTGTATGCCTGCAATCCCAGCCCTCAGGAGGTGGGGGGGGGGAGGCTCACTGCAAGTTTGAGGTCAGCTGGCCCTACCTAGCAAGACTTCATCTTGAAAACAAAATTCAATACCGGTAGCAAAAACAACAATGTAGAAAGGTAAGGGTTCAAGAGGCACCGTCCCAATGAAGCTCTCTGGGGGCTTGTCGGCCGTCTGCTGCCACATCATCGCTGTTCACAGATGAGCATCACAAAGGGTCTGAAATCTTTCTGTCACTTACTTTTTGTATTTAAATTGAATTATATAAAGTATCACATTTCTTTTAAAATAAAATATTTTTATTAATCCTTTGAAAATTTCAATATATTTTGGACATATTCCTCCCACTGCCACCCCCAGTTCCTCCCAGATCTACTCCTTACCTCGCCACCCCTCCCCAAAGTTGTGCCCTCTTTCTTCTTTCTTTTCCCCAAATAACCCACTGAGTTCAATTTGTGCTACCCGTCTACTCACAGGTGTGAGGCCCTCCATAGGAACCTACTCAGCCTACCAGAGGCTTAGAGAAACCTGAATCTCCCTCCCCCAGAAGGTATCAATAGTCAATATCTCCTCATCAATAGTCAATAGTTCCTCAGTTCGGAATGGGTGGGGGTGAACACAGGCAATCATAGGCACTTGAGAGCTGAGGAGTGCTGTGGTCATGTGATGTCCAGACAACACTGTTTGGCACCCGTCTTCCATGATCTCTGAACTACATTTCTTCATGGCATTTTCAAACATAACTCATTTTGTGGCTCCATCCTCCATTCTCCCCCATTAACCTGTGTCCCCCTTGAGCCCTTCCACCCCCAGAAGCCTCCTTTGGGCTCTCACGTCACATGTGTTCCATTATCCTCCCTCCCTCCTTACACCACTTCCCCTCTCCAGTCCTCCCCTTTCTGATTTCACACTCTGGAAGCACATTCATGGCCATAGATAGATAAATGATTGATTGATTGATTGATTGATTGATAGATGATAGATATATAGATGATGGATAGATAGATGATAGACAGACAGATGATAGATAGATAGATAGATAGATAGATAGATAGATAGATAGATAGATAGATGATAGACAGATAGATGATAGATAGATAGATAGATAGATAGATAGATAGATAGATAGATAGATGGATGATAGATATTAAAGAACATGCTATTTTTGTTGTTTTGAATCTGGATTATTTAACTTAATATAAATTCCAGATCTACCTATTTTACTAGAAATTACATGATTTTCTTTTTCTTTATAACTGAATAAAATTCCGCTGTGTGTGCACTACATTTTCACTATAATCAATTATTCATTACTTATTATCACTAGAGTTTAGCAGAATACAAAAATCCCCTCTCTAACAAGCAGCATTTTTGTGGATTAGCACGTGTCCCACTTTTCCATGAGTGAAGCGGCAAGAGAGGGTATGGCAACTTGGAGAACCAGCAGAGGGTTGGACACTTGCTGGTACTGAAGTCTCAACCTGTGATGTTTGCGGGATACAAATAGCATCTTGATGACTTAACCGGACCTGTTCTAAGGCATCCTGTGCTGCGGCTCCTCTGCATGTCAGTGACATCATGGCTGGTTACACTGTGTGTTGTACAGTCTGATCAACCATGCCTGGCCAGTGGCAGATGCGCAGTCAGCGCCTGTCAAAGCTCTGGAATGCAGCACGGGGCAGTGAGTGCACAGAGGATTGACAGAAAGACCCATGGGACGATGTATCCATCAAGTCTGGCTGAACATCGGCCACGCCCCTTTCAGGAGACTCAGGCATTAGCCATCAGTCTTGAAAGATGGCTGGATCTGAGCCAGCGAACTCGTGAGTCAGCAGGTTGAGGTTCACACAAAGGTCAGTCCAGTATGCCTGTGTGCGAGTGTCGGGCCGGGGTATGAAGAAGGCTGCAGGCATGGTGAAAGGTTCTCTGGAGAACGGCAGCCATTTTCCTAGGACGGGCTCTCCACTCAATCTCTGATGTAGAGAAACTTTTTGGAAGTTTGGAGCTAGTGTCTAAGTGAGGTTTCATGTTTCCCAGTGACACACAAAGCCATTAGCTCTCTGACTAGCCTCATCATCACAGTCATTACAGATGCTATTTTTGACTTCTTATAATTGTGATATGAATGAATACAGGGATACCAAGAGCAGGATGCAGAAATGGGAGAGATACACAGAAGACTGAACAACAGAACCTGGAATAAATAGGACAGGACATGGTGTTCCAAGGAGAAATCTTCCAGAGAACAAGAGGGGAGTTTGTGTGTGAGGTGACGGTTTTGGTAAGGCATTTGCGATATCTGTGAGTTAGGAGAAAGAGTCATGAGTTGCCCAGGCAATAGAAACGTAAAGCAATCACACTAAATCCTCATTGCACGTCAGTTACTGTGTGTTCCAGGAGGCGTCCAAGTGACAAGATACACAACACAGTCCCTGCCCTTGGTGACTTTGTAGGTTAAAGGGCACAGACCTGAACACAATGACTCATCCAAAGGAGGAGGGCAGGACAGCCAGTGAGGCTGACATTCTTCCTGGAGTGATCAGCAAGAAAGGCGAGGATTAGCAATAAAGTGGTTTTTATGTATTATGAAGGTAGCACGTGCTTGCTCCTCCACACCCCTGCCCCACCGGGGCGCCAGGGTGAAGTCTATGAGGTGACCTCCCTTCCCTGTGCCCACCTGAGCACAAAGACACAGGTAAAGTTTGCTACTACTAACTACACTAATTTGCAAGGTGCTTTTTTACTTCAAAACACAACACGTTTTGAAGAACACATCTTTCATATCAAAGAGCTACATAGTTGGCTGTGTTTGCCAACACCCATCTCCCCAGAGGGACATTCATGCTATCAGTTTCCAGCCAGTAAAAAAATGATATCGTAGACACGTGACCTTATAGAAATAAGCTGTGATTTTAATGAGACCAACAGTGGGCTTCACTATGGTGGGAAAAAATAAAATAAAATAAAAAACCAATACAGGAGACTCCTGAGGAAGTTCAGGCCCCAAATGACATACTGCAGCCCTGAAGGCACTCACTGGCTCTGTTGCCTCCTGGTGGCTGAAATATGATGGATGGTGGTGGCGATTGTGGGACCCCAGGAAGAGAAGAGAGTTGTGTGGGGACCAGTGGGTTTCTTTTCTAATAATAACCCTCTCGTAAGAACTGCTGAAATGTCACCTGAGAAGCAGTGAAGGGTCACCCAGAACGTGCCAGCTCCAGCGTGTAGGGACGTTCCCACGGGAGTCCCTTTCCTAAGGATTTCATCACAACGCTGAAGAGCCACCCAGGGACTCAAACCTCCAACCATAACAGACCCGTGGGAGCCATACTGATCATACGCAAATCAGAGCAAAGAGCACACGTATTTTATAGCTGGGTCTATCAAACCCAGACTGCTTTTCAAAGAATGCATGCCATGAACAGAATTCTTAATAATGCTAAGCAACTGTGACAATGGAGGGCTCAGATGGAGCAGCGGGAAGGAGAAATAATATTTAGTTCCATTTTTAATTAATTAAATCTATGATGCCTAGTAGGCATCTATGTGTTAACACCCAGCAGGCTGTGAGCTGTGCAGGGATAAATGACTCTAGCATCTAAATGGATGGGGACAGCTCTGAGGAAGAGAAGGATGGAACAGAGAAAGGTTAACTGTATGTCCGGGGTACCACCCCCACCACAGAGCTGCAGGCAGAAGCTAGGAATTAGCCAAGGAGGCTAAGGGTGTGTCCGAGAGCTAGGAGAAAAAGAAAACAACAGAAGAAGCGTACTGAGTGAGGGAGAGACAGCTTGGCTTCAAAGATGTGGGGGTGTCAAACAGCGGGGTGGCCTGGACGCTGGTGTGACTTCTAGTTAGAGCACAGAAGTTTGAGGTCCAGCCTCGTGTTCTTTTAGAAAAGCTGCTTCTGTGTCAATTCTAAGAGAGAGTGTGATAGCAACGAGTTAAATATACCTTTCTGCAAAAGTCAGCCCACGGCGGCACAGCTACGAGCGTGAAACTTCCTACTCCACGCGAGCGAGCGAGCCTGCAAAGCTGCCAGTGAGGTGATGCTGTGTTTGTGTTTTAGCTTGCTTCCCCTCCCCCTGCTCTCTGTGCCACAGAAGTGCTGGCAACCATGGAATAAAGTGACATAAATCATTCAATGATTAAATATAATCTATCCTAGAAGTGATCAAATGCTGACTTCATCAGCGCTGACACACAGGGCCCGGATGCCACGTTCTCATTCTCCTTAGCACTCTGGACAATGGAAATAAGAGTGCTGACCTGCCTGTCATCAGGAGTCCTCTTGGTGACAGCTCTGAATCGGCCCCTGCAGCACACCGTGTAATTATCTACATCACCCACCTCGTGACACTGGGCTCCGTTTGCAGAAGGGATCCAGAACAGGAAATGCCTCTGTCATCGATGGGCCCACTTTTATTTTTGTACACCGAAAACACTGAAGCACTCCAGGGAACGCTGACAGCCTCCTCCCCATATCCCCTATTTAGTGAAGACCCACTCTGCAGCTGGAGCTGACCTCGGAGGCAACACTTCCGAGGAAAGGGGCAGTGGCTCTGTGGCCTGGTTAGGATGGTGGCTGTCGTAGTCCTGACCTTGTTGACCCAGGCCCTGTACAGCACTGAATGCTGCTCCCTCGGCAGGTACCTCCGAGGGTGGTGTTTGCACAACAACGAGAAAGGCCACCGTGGGAATTGCAAATTCCGTTTGGCTTCCAGCAGTCGGGCCTGCCTCTGGAGACCGAGAGGATTTGAGCTGCCAAGAAGCGGGGGGAGGGGCTCCACCCCACGCTTTGCATTGCTGAAAATTAGTATGGATTGACAAAATGAGATAGCACAGTTGTCTGGCAGATAGACGGTAATTGCAGTTGGGCCACCGGGGCTGGTCTAGCCCAGAGGGGGAAATTATCATTTTGATTATGTTCGGGGGAAGGGGGATCTATTTATGAGTCCAGGGTTCTTAGTGGAGTTAGATGGACTATTTTTCTGGATGTAGAGAAACAAAATTTGGATTTGAAAAAAAGTAACCGCAGGTCTGTTCTTTGGCCCAGAGCGTTTCCAACCGTTTCTGCTTGGTGAGCAACACGGCGAGAAAAGAACAGAAAGGTTTCCCGTTCTTTACACCTGCTGTCTGGCGGAGGTTTCTCCTCTGCTTTGACAAAGAGAAGCCAGCCAAGTGTCCTTTGCACCGACGCCCTGTCACAGCTGGGCCTCCCTTTCCTCATGCTTTCTGCAGCCCAGCTGGCTCGCTAAGGTGACAAGGAATGAGGAAGTGAAAGGGCTACGCTGTGCACAGGAGGTCTTGGCCCATAACAAGGCCGTGACACATGGAAAGAGACACCGAGTCACACTGGACTCAGGGTTCAGACAGATCTGAGTTCAAATTCTCTCTGGGCCAAGGAGGAGACACACGGTCTTGGGTGAGTTACATAACCTTTGCTTCCTGATGCACAGTAGGAAGAGGTGGGCGGGGCTACCATTTTAGTGAGGACAGAGGGAACTGTAACCACAGCAGCTAGCACACTGACCTGATGATGTGTGTGTGCCCCAGGGACCTTGCAGGGACCATCAGAATGTAGTCATAGGAGGGCGTGTCAGGCCTAGAGGTATGTGTGCTGGATTTAAACTCATAAGTTAGTTCTTCTTAATGTTTAATCAAGAACATCATTCAAGGAATGGATATTTCTCTATTATTTTTCCAAAACAATAGAAAAAAAACTTTTCTTCTATCTACTTCTATCATGTAGGCTGAGGATTCTTAGGTTTAGGGACCCCTCTAGTCTCAGGTTGGATTCTCCTGCAATGACCCTGAAGTTAGAGAAATTAAGCAATCTGTATGGCCTGGGGAGTCCACCTCCCCCACCACAGTTTGTCAGTCCAGTGGTCCCCACATGACCATGGAGCTTCTGTCTCTAGTCTCTACCACTGCGGGTCTTCCTACCTGGGCTCCATTAAGTTCTCACCTAGAGCCAGGTGGAATGACCCAAGTTTGTAATCCCATCACTCTAGAAACTGGGGAACAGAATCATGAGCTCAAAGTTCATTTGGCTCACATATTGATACTGTCTCCAAACAAACAATCAACAAGCAAGTAAACAATGAACCAAGCAACCTTGGAGTTAACCTAGCAAAACAGAATCCCATGTAAGAAGGCCAGGGGTAGAGTTCAACAGGGGAGTGCTTGCCACACAGGCAAAGCCCTGGGTTGCATCCCTAGCAACACACACACACATGACTAGTGGGTCCAGAAGGCCTGGGTTACATCCCTAGCAACACACACACACACACACACACACACACACACACACACACAGAGCCAGTAGGTCCAGAAGGCTGAGGCTAGGAAAATCACACATAGAGCATGTTTGGAAAGAAAAGAGCCAGAGGCTAGAAGCAACCGCTAGGCCCATTTCCTACAGGGATCTATGCAGGAGCAGAGCTTGGCCCTGAGGATTCGGAACTCAAAATGTCACAATCCCTCAGAGTCTAATAAGGAGCAGAAACACAAAACATTGTCATGAATGCTGATGATCAAGGAAATAAGGGTGCATAGATGGGAGGCCCCCACCAAGACGGGTTCTCCAAGGAAGTGAGGTTGAAGTTGCCCGGGAGTCAGCCGGGCCAAGAGATGTCATTTCTTAGCTGAAGGAATAGCAGTATGGACAGCAGACCGGCAGGGGAGATGACAAAAAGTCCATGGGCCTAAGGAAGGCAGTCCTGGTGGACAGTTCACGGCACCTCATAGATCCCTGGTAATGCTGAGCTGAACAGAGCTATGCCCACAGGGCCCCTCCGAACCTTTCCTGCACCCCATACCACTTTGGCTATGAGCATGTTTTTAAGCTCTCTCAAAACCTCATTTTTACCCCCACAAAGGCTATTCTAATGTCCTCTTTCCAGCGGTTACTATAGCAACAAAATGAAATAACATGTAAGAATCACCCAGCATCTTCCGTGCTACCAAGTACTCAGCAAATGTGGGCTGTTATCAATATTAATGGGGATAACAAGAAGAAGGTCAAGTTTAGCCAGCAGGAATGAAGCTGCAGATGGAAGATGGTCCTAGGGATGGAACTCGGACAAATCTAGATCACAGGGCAAGCAGAAAGGGAAAGGAAAGCCATGGATTAAGCTGATGCTCAAGATCTCCTCGACCCCTCCCACTGCTTACCAGACTAGGTAGACAAGAACACACCAATGGACTCAATGACACAGAGCTGAAGAGCGGGCAGGTGGGCACATCAGTGTATCCCAACAGGGATTCCATTTGCATTCTGGGTCAGGAAACTGTGCAGGGCTGACCCTCCTGCTAGGACCATCACCATTTCTGGTCTTATCCACCGCATTCCACTGCTGCCTCCCTTGCTGCAGCAACAGTTTCCTGAGCATCCTTCAGGCGTATTGTTGCATAGCTTGGGGGACCACTGCACTTGCATATTTAACTGTGGGTACTTAAAGTCCAGGAGCATCCTTTATTCACGGATGGCTGGAACTCCCAGCCTTGCAGGTTTAGGAGGGGATGGTGAATAGCACAGTGAGGCTCTCACGAAGGTGAGCGCTACATGTAGCACACGACTGCACCACACGCCGGGTGGTGTGTATATGCTTGTGCCTTTTTAATCATATATTCAGCTTCAAGGCAGAGACAATGCCAGGAAGGTGAGGTCTCATCTCTGGCATAGGAATGAGCCAAATGCATCTCTGAAGAAGGGAGCAGAAGTTGGTGCAAATTATGCAAATGGCGCAAGTATAGGTGCCTCACAGAAGTGTCAGCAGAATTAATTTCTCAGGACATTTTGCTGAGTTAGTCAGGCAGCAGTCTCAGGGAAAAGAGACCCACAGCTAAGATTTTACAACATTGTGCAAAAATGATCCGAGCAGATCAAATTTTGTCTTCTCGGGGCTCCTACTGGGTCACTGAAACCGCATCTCTCCCATGTCCCTGCCTCGTCCTCTATAAGGGAGATGCCACAACATATGGCCTGGGGAGGGGTCAACGGGCCTCAAGTTCCAGTCCATAATCCCATTCGCCTTCCCACATTGTGTTGAAATTGAGACCACAGCCAGGCCAGCTCAGGAAATCTCTGGGCTGCAGGTTCACCCAACATGGAACCAACAAGGTGGCTCAGTAGACAAAATACTTGCTAGGCAAGACTGGAGATCTACTCCAAAGCCCCCTGCCCGCTCAGTGCCTCTTACTAGGTCTATAGGTAGAGGATCCTGTGATAGGCAGCTTCTAAGCCTGCCTTCCCTTTCAAAAGACAGCAGCCCCAGCTGGCCAGCCCTCAGGCCCTTTTCAGTTTATGCTCCTCATGTGTCACTAAACAAAGTGGCCTGGATGGGAAGGGGACCTCTGTTTCCGATTCCTGACCCCTGGTCACCATCAGGAAGGGCGGCTGTTTTAATTTCACAGCAGCGGAAGGATGTACATTTTGAAAAGGATTCTGAGTTAGTCAGAATGGACCAGACTCCTGGAATTCGGCCAAAACCCAGTGATAAGTACGGAGAATTGAGGTAAAATGACTGAGCCACATTACCCCAGAGGGTTGTGCGCTAAAGAAACAGTGCGCGGTGTTTGCAGGCCGGCTGACAGTGGACAGCGCTGCCTGCGACCCTGGGGTTACAGGTGTGTGCCAGCACACCCAGCTCAAATGCTGTAAGGACATAAACATGACAAGAAGCAGTAGCGGCACGTCCTATAAAATTATCAAACCTTTGTCGTCTTCTCATACTAAAGACAAGCAACCCAGTGTGATATACAAATTATTGATGGGTGCTCAATAAATAAATAAATAAATAAATAAATAAATAAATAAAATGAGGGGAAAAAAAGATCAGTTTAAAAAAAGAAAAGATGCACAAATCCCAAAAGAGTAAAGTTGGTTCCCCTTTCTCAGGCCTGAGCTTAACCACTCAAACCTAAGCGACAGAAGGTACCGGAGTAAGTTTCTGTGACCACGGAAGGAGCAGTCTTCTTAGATGGCACACCCAAAGAACGTGAAACAAAAGAAATAAATCAATAAATTGTACTTCATCAAAAATAATACGTTTTATACTTCAAAGCATACAACAAGAAAGGGAAAAGATGGGGAGGTAAATTGCTCAGGAGGTAAAGCACTTGCTACCCAAGTCTGCAGACCTGAGTTCGATCCCCTGAACCCACACTGAGGTGGAAGGAGAGAACCAAGTGCACAGGCTTGTCCTCTGACCTCCACATCGTGCACCATACTGTGTGCCCCCAATCATCATGTGGACACAAATACATTTCTTAAAGAAAGCACAGAATGGTCAAAATATTTGTGTTAAATACATGACAGATTTGCATTTAGAGCCTAAAAAGAACTTAATAATAAAGTGAGAGATAACGCAATTAAATAATGATGCTAGGATTTGAATAGACTCTTCTCCAAAGACCATTAATAAAAACATAAAAAATGCTTCATTTACCAACTATTAGAAAACACAAATCAAAACCACAATAAGGTACCACACAACACATGCTGGTGTCTGTGAGGTACCACACAACACATACTGGTGTCTGTGAGGAATAACAGACAGTACAAGTTAGCAATGATGTGGAAAACTGGGACCCCACCCCCACCCCGTACAGTGACAAGAAGAATATATAGTAGCACAGAAGCCTTCGAGAACAACACTCTGGATATCTTATCATCCCGGAATTCTACTCCAAGGGATACAAAAACGTATGTTCACAAAACAACTCTCCAATGTGCTGAGAAAAACCACTCATCTTACTTAACTATTAATAGACAAATTCCATAAAAGTCTTGTACACAAATGCTCATTGTAGTATCACCTGCAATACCCACTATGGAAAAGCCCCACTTTCTGTCAGCTGAGAAAGCGATGGAAATCTGTCGACTAGAAAACTATGCTACCTTCAAAATAGAATGAAGCACTGATACACACCACAAATGGTTAAACTCTGAAAAAATGATGTCAAAAGTACAAGACATCAGACACAAAAGATCACACCATTGATGTGGAATGCCAAGAATAGGAAGCTCTATAGGGCTGGGAAGTGGTTTCCCAGGGCCAAGGTGACGGAGACTATTGGGAATGACAAGTGACTGGACTGGGCACAGGCTCTTGCCTTGAAGACGCGTGTTTACTTTGAGCGCAGCTATTGTAACTTCATACAACATGGATGGATTGCCCCACAGGTTGGTTATATACAGGAAACTTCAAGCCAATTGCAAATCTTCCGATGTCTATTCCCTGCCCATCTGCCCAGCTCTGCCCTTTCATGTGTTGGTATTGCCCTTTCTTCATGCCAGGCATTGGACATACATATAGGGATCCAGGGATCAGGCATTCATATCCCAACATCTCAGGTCAAGGCACAGTGACCTCCATTTCAGATGAGCAGCACCTTGGCATGTTTGGTGGAATGAGTAATTGGGGAGGCTGGGGTGGAAAGCGAGGAGGTAGAAGGGAAAGCCAGTATCTCTCCTTCCAGGACCCAGGGACCCATTAACCCCGGCTTAGAAGTTGCAATCTCTTAGGGTCTCCTAGCACAACAGACTTGTAAAAAGGGATGGTTGACCTCTCACTCTTAGCCACAGCCCTCTGCTAGGGTGTAGACTGTTGTTTGGACTGGTGCCAGGTGGGAAAGGGATTCTGACGGTGGGTGGGTGTCTGTGCACTTCGCACGTGCCCCTCATTCCCATGCCGAGATATTGTGATAGGAACACCAACCATAAAGCTCCTATAAGAGATAGAACACTGCAGAGAGAAGACAGTTTTCAACATTTGACATATTACTGCCTTCACTCACTCCTTTCCCTTTTCCTCAAATACGGGGACTTGAATTTTTCTTTCATGGAGAGTACCCAGTGCTGCTTCAAAGGATGCCAGAGATGTTGGTGGGGACGGTTTCTAGAACTTCACAGTGGACATCATGAAGAACTAAATATAACAGCCCCACCACAGGGACTCATGTCTTGAGTTAACTCTAGGGGACCTTTGGTTCTCTTGGGGACTTCCAGCTTGAAGACTTGGGAATCTGGGAACTTCGTCAATTTATGAGGACAGTTCTAGGGTGGATTTACTTATCCTAAAAGGAAACAAGAAGACTAATAATGAAAGACCTTGGCAGGGAATGATGTGGACATGTCCTGGAGAAGAATGAAGACTTTCTGTCCTCCCCCCATCCCCAGGTCTCTGTTGTGCATCAGTTTCTCCTGGCCTTTCTTGTGTTTCCCAAGCACCAGCATCGGGGACTATGAAGTGAGTAACATATGTAGTACTTACGATGAGCTAAGTGCTGCGGATGCACCTTGATCAACAGAAGCTCAGTTTAGAAGTCAAACAGCCTAGGCCCACTGCAGGGCAGCTATGACCTTGAGAAAATGATTGCACCCAGTTTATCCATAAAATGGGAGGAGTTGGAGCACAATGCAAATGAATTTGCAAATATCCAATGAGTTAATACAAATAAATCACAGAATGCTACCACGCAAGGAAGCATTTTATAAGCACTGTCTATTGTGAGTTTTGAAGAGTTTTTTTTGTTTGGTTTAATCTTACTTTTTAATAAGAAAGCTAATTCACATTTCTCACAAGTTGCATCTCACTAATGTTTACCTTTAAGACTAGTCTCGGGCTGGAGAGATGGCTCAGTGGTTAAGAGCACTGCCTGCTCTTCCAAAGGTCCTGAGTTCAATTCCCAGCAACCACATGGTGGCTCACAACCATCTGTAATGAGGTCTGGTGCCCTCTTCTGGCCTGAAGGCATACATGTAGACAGACTATTGTATACATAATAAATAAACAAATATTTTTTAAAAAAAAAAGACTAGTCTCCCCAGACTTACTCTTTTCTCACTACAGCCTCCCTGCAGGAGCCCCTAATCCCAGCTAGGCCCATTCCCTGGGGGCGCTGATCCTTGGTGCAGAACTAGAGTTCTCCTAGCTGCTCCCTAACCATGCTTCTCAGCTTTCCTTCTATTCTTTGTGCCAGTGGCCTAACTACAAAAATATTTTACCAGGGACCCCTCAGTGGCCACACTGGGCAGGGAACTCAACTTCCCTCCATTCCTTGGTGTCAGCTGTGACCCCCAGAAGCATTCACTATCAGAAAACCCACTGTCACTACACTTGGTAAGTATCCAGAGTGGGCAACAGCAACCAAATAACAACACCCAGCCAACAAAGATAAGACCAGATATGTATGCCAAAAGCACCTCAAACATCATAACTCCAGATGCCTAGATGCCAGCACAGAAAGGCAAACATGAGCAGCTGAGACAATATACCTCTTCCAGTAGACCATAACTCTTCCAGAATGGGCTCTGAGAAATGCAATCTAGCTAAAGTACAAGACAAGGCCTTCAAACTAGCAATTATAAATATGTTCAAGGACCTTAAAGAAGTTATGCATAAATGTCTTAGCAAAGACCATGAGAATATAAAGAATTGAGTGAAATAATGAGAACGCTTCAAGACATAAAAGTAGAAATAAAATCAGTAACAAAAATCCAAAACTGAAAAGAAACTGAACATGAAAATCTTAGGAGGACAAACAGAAATCTCAGCAACAGATCATAAGCCATGAAAGAGACAAGGTGGAAGAAACAGATTGCTTAAAGAATGCCAAATCCAAGGACAAATAGCAGGAATTCTGGAAGTGTGAAAAGATGGAACCTGGAATAACAGGGATAGAGGAAGGAGAAGAAACCCAATTCAAAGGCGCAGAAAATATTTTTAACAAAACCATAGAAGAAAACTTTCCCAATCTGAAAGAGGTGGTTCCCCAGGTACAAGAAGAACACAGAACACCAACTACACTGGACTAGAAAAGAAAATGCTCACAACACATAATAACCAAAACACTAGATGCACCGAAGAAAGAAAGGATATTAAAAGCTGCGAGGGAAAAAGACCACGAACCATATTAAGGCAGACCCATTAGAATAACAACTGACCGAGAAGCCCAAATTTTATGAGGAGCATAACCACTTTCTCATGGGGTTTAAGGCCAGCTCCATGGGATGGAACCCATACATGACACTGCTAACATGGCAAGGGCCTGAGACTAGACTGGATACAGTTCTGGGGGAAACTTACTATTATTATACTGCTAGAAACAGGGCGATAAATGACTCCCAATGACACACTGCTTTACCCATAGACCAATACCTCACTCAGCCCTCACCAGACAGGCTTCCTCTCATAGCAGACGGGAATTAACCCAGAGACTCACAACTGGACAATGGGCAGAGAGTGAGAGACTTTGGAGCACTCGGGCCTAAGGAATGTCTTCATCTTCCCGCAGGACTCAGGGATCTAAGCAGAAGAGGAGATGGAAAGATTATAAGAGCCAGAGGTGATGGAAGATGTCAGGCAAATGGTGTCTTCCAGACGCAGTAGGACTGTACACACACGAACTCACAGATACCGTGGCAGCCTGCACAGGACCGGAGCCGGTCCCATGCCCAGGAGTCGCTGGCCAACAGAAAATGAACTCAGTGGTACTTTTTGTTTCATTTTGCTTTGTCTTACATTCCTTTTTTTGTCTTTATTGGTCTTTTGCTTGCTTGTTTTTATTTTTTGTTTGTGGATTTGTGGGGGGGTTGTTTATTGTTTTGTTTTCATTTGGTTATTTTTTAAAAAGAGAATAGGAGAAAAGGAACATTAAGCTGGGTGGGAAGGGAAGTAGGGAGGGTTGGGGGAGGGAAAATATGTTCAAATATATGAAACAAAATTCAATTAAAAAAGAAAGAAAAAGTCTAGTAACATGTTGTAGTTTAGGAACTCAGTTGATTCTAGCAGGAATGCAGAAGCCTTCAGTAAGGATGTCTGGAGATGTTGCTTAAGCAGTTTAGTACAGCAGGCCATCAATTTGCTTCTAAGACAAGATTTCACACTGTAGCCCACACTGGCCTTGAAACTTGACCCTCTTGCCTCAGCTGTGAGTACAGATTCTTGCTACCATGCATTAGAATTAAGTACATTTGTTTACTTATTCATGCAAATGATCTATGAATCATTTAAGTACCAAAACACCATTCCATGAGCCCCACAAGATAAGAAATGCAGGTTCCAATCCATGAAGTCCTGCTTGGGTTGGTCCTGGAAACCTGATTACAGTGGCAAGGGAATGAAGAAAGGACAGACACACAGACATGTGTGTCGGAAGCGGGCCATGCACAGCACCTTCTGTGCAAAGCCTGGGAGCTCAGCATGCTTTTTATGTACAGCACAGAGGAAGAAGTTAGCTGGTCTCTATAGGCAAGAAACCTCAGGCTGTGGGCATCTGGGAGAAGGAAGCTGCCGCTGCTAGTTTTTACATACACTGCCAACATCCACACTTGATCACACAAAGGCTTGCCATCCCTCTGAGCCTCATCCGGTGGAGGAGCTTTGCCAGTTCCCATGAGTCTGAGGCCTTGGGTTCTTAACATGGCTGTGCCCATGTCAAACAGTGCACATTGACTCTTCGAGGGTGGGAAAATTCACATTTTGAGAGTCTACATCTACTATCGAAAACCTACTATCGACACAGGCTGTGTTCGTTTAGATCCCCGCTCTGTCTCTGAGCGGGAGTTCTGCCTCTGACAACACAGATAGTTTCTGCGCCATACATGTTCTGTGCCAGCGCCTGGTTCTTTCACCATGTACCTCACTTGTCCCCACTACACCTTTGCATGATCGATTCTTATCTTGGTTTATTGAATGCTCATTTCTAATGCTGGGACGTGGGCAGGGCTGGGTTTGAGCCCATGTCCCCCTGATATCAGGAACTTTCTTCCCTGTGAGTTCCAGACTATCAACACAGGCAGAAGCTTTAACTGAGTGGAGAAAGGAGCTGAAGAAAGGGAGACAGAACGGATCGTGGGAGACTCCGCCTACTACCAACAGACAATGGAACAGACTTTTACCAGCAAAGACAAACTTTTACTTTGTTACTCATGAGAAATATATATATGTTACATATATACATACATATAAACCAACGAAAAATATCTATACATATATACATATATTTTTTCATTAGCATATATTCAGCTAATAGGGTGCTGAGTTCTATGAGGTCATTATTTTCATACAAATGTCTAATGTACTGGGAGCTTACTTCCCCGCTTTAACTTCCATTTTCTTCTCCCCTTAGTCCTGTTTGTTCCCCTGGATGGTTTCATTTCTGCTTTCAGGTCATTTATACAAATTTGATTTTCTAGATCTCACAAAATGAGAGAACACATACAACACTTGGTTTTCTGAGAATGACTTAATTGGCTTAGTATGATTATCCACAGTTGTTTCCATTTTTCCTGCAAAGAACATTGTCCTGTCCTTCCTGACGGCTACAAACAAGAAAATCCACTGTGTACGAACACCACACTTTTTCTTAGAAAATGATGCTTTTTAAAGAAATTGCATCCTTGTGGCTTGAGGCTATTTTCCTGGTTAAGATATAGAGCAGTGGCCTGCTTGTCCCTGGAGACACCCTTCATGACCCTGCTGCACCTGGGGATTTTTGTTTTTTCTTTTTTCTTGTGATGAGAAGATAGGGGGCAGGCACATTCCATACGCTGTTGATAAGAAAGGAGAAAATCTCCTGGCGGATAACAGGTTTTGTGGAGCAGGGGGCAAGAGGGGGCATCTCTTGCCCCCATGAGGGCCCTATTTCTATTTCACAACCTCCGAATCCACTTTTGTTTTTTTTTAACTAGCTCTTGCTGTCACTGTCACCAAGCTCTGGTTCTTCAATGCCTCCCTGGGAATTTCCCTCCTCTTCCCTTTCCTGCAAACAGCCTGATCTCTGCTCACTCCTGCCAGGACTGCTGTCTGGAGTTCTGCTCAGACCCATTTGCATGACCATGGCTCCTTTCTCCAGCCTCCTCTCACTTGGTAGCTCCCTCTCTTCCCAAGAGTCTATTTCCACTCTATTTCCGCATTTTCATAGGGACATGCAATGCCTTGGTAATCAAATCCAAACTTCTAACTTGGACTGAGTTAATCTTTATAATCATCTACCCTCTGCTACGAGTCAGAGGTGACCTACCTGTGCATGAACAGTGTACTAAGTTGGGAACTTGCTCCCCAAGATGGCTGTATCTGGAGGAGGTGACTCCTTTAAGGTGTGGGCCTAGTGTGAGGTCCTTAAACCATGGGGGGGGGCATCTTCTGAAAAATCACAAGTGCCCCTTTGTACTTCCCTCCAAAAAATGTGTGCTAAATAAACTTTTTCTTTATGAAGAACTTTTATTATAGTAATGAAAATCTGTCTACAGACTAGAATCACAGTTGGGCAGCTTCAAAAACTCCTCTTGTGGTTCTCAGCCTGGCTTGGACCAGACAAAGGCTGCTTCCAGCCTTGAACACAGGAAGCCTCTCCTTGCGCTGAGCAGAGGTCAATGCAAATGCCCATGGCTGCAGAAGACACTGGAAGTAAAACATAGCTGAGGATTCATCCTTAATCAAGACATTTATACCACCCACTTCAAGGCCCAGGGGACATTGCCGAAGAGGAGGGCAGAGAGAACATAAGAGGTAAAAGATGGGAAGAAGGGCTGCGAAACACCACCTTCTAAACATGTCACGGCCGTGGAAACCACGGAATCACAGCAGCTACGTACACTGGCAAGGGTCCCTCTGAACAGTCAGCTATGGCAAGGAAAGGGACTCACCAGATCCTACCATGGACTGCTGAACTATTGCCTACCAACATATTCTGAGTAAAGGGGAGAATTATATCTGGTTGAATACCCACTAGCGAACCTACGAGGTTCTCATGGTTTGGTGAGCTCCAAACTCAGATTCACAAACATAACCCTAGTGTTTGAGGGACACTCACCAGAGCAGCTAGTATAAAAGGGAAACATGTGTAGGGAATCAGAGGGCTATTAGAGGTTGGAGAGAAAGAGGAGCAGGTGAGAGGGAAGGAAGGGCCCAAACATACAGTGTGCATGTACGGAACTGTGAAAGAACAAAGGTTGCTGTTAGTAAAAATCTTATTGCAAGGACTACTTTCTAGGCTAGATAAGTCAGAGTCCCTAGGGGTGGGATTCAGGCTGGGTCCCTACAGATGGGACCCAGGCTCTAGTGTTTCTTAAGCCTCTCTGTGATCCCAGTGTGCGCTCAAGATTGAGAAAACACTAAAGTAAACCAGTTAATCCTCAAACATCTACTCCCTCCTAATTGCCGGGCTCATCGTTTTATTGCCCTTTGCGTGTCCCACCTCTGCCCACAGCTGTAATCTCACTGCTGAGATTCTCTCTGGGAGAATGCTTTCTTCTTCCCATGGCTAATTTGGATCTCCTAACCTGCTAGACCTTGCCTCACCGCAGCCCATTCCAGAACGACTTCCTTGAAAGTGCTGACCTCTGAACAAACCTGGATCTGAATACGTACTTACAGCGCAGGCACTCAGCCGCACGATAATGCATTTCGTGTGCCCTTGCTGCCTTCTAAGCACCGATCCGCAGTCTCTCCGATGGTGTAAAATGGTGGTGCCAGGATAGTTTCCTGTGTGCTGGATTCTGCCCACGTTCCCGCGTCTGACTTTTGAGCAGCGCTCATTCTCTCATATCTAATTTATGCTCCTGTCTCTCTGTTTGATCTTGTCTGCTTGCTCTTGTCCTGGTGCCGCTGATTCCAACACAGAGCCTTCCTTTTCACTCCCACACGCATGCTCTCGCTCTCTCTCCACATTCTTTCCTGTCACTCTGGCAGATGTCGGCTTCATCCACCTGTCAAAGCCCTCTTCTCTCCCAGCTTGTCTTCTGTGATATTCCCCTCGTCAGACAAAACTAAGGGTGCTTCCTTCACATCCCCGCTGTGTTCAGCTTATCCCAGCCATTTAGAGTTTGTGGCAATGTAGCAGAGTTCATGGTCTCCGCAAATCTTAAATAATCTATAACACGGTAAGGGCACACAGGTAATTCAACGCGAAGCAAGACTTCCAGCACTGTTTTATGAGGGGATTAAAAACCAAGGGCTTCCTATAGGAAAGACCATTTTCTGCATTCACATCATTAATTGGAAACTGAGCTTTAATTAGCCCCAGTCCTGGGCATCTGTTGTCTTGTATCCACGTGCTACGGGTAGGGGTGTGCCAGCTTTCTTCCGATAAGATTGCATCAAGTGAACTGGTGAACAGGAAAAGTGTGCAGAACATGTTGCTCTGTTTGAAAGCTGCCACCAGTCAGAGACAAAAAGGCCTGTGGACTGGCAGAGCAGAGCAGACTAGAAAACCCAGTGCCTTGAGCAGACCCACAAAGCTGCAGCTTCTTCCCCCAAGTTCTAGATGCAAACTAACCTTGCAATCCCTCATTTTAAAATAGCACCCACAGAAGCTGTGCCGGATAAGAATCCCACACTCGTAAAGGATCTTATCACCAGGGGTTCTGGATCTCTCCTCTGAGGAAAAGACTCTCTGTAGTAAGAAGCAAGAAGTCAATTTTACATTTCAAAATTAAATTGAAGCATGCTTGCTGCTATAAAAGTTGATGAGCTGAGTTTTCTAATCTTGAAATTGCCATTCTCCCATCTCTATGGGAACACATCACAGTGAAGACATGGTGTGGAAAGAGGAAGTGTGCAGCCTGAGTGTGTAATTCTTTGGAGACTCTCCCTATCAGAAACTAAAAGTTACCCAACAGTGCCCCACCAATTGCCCCATTGTGACTAAAAACCTCAGTTTTATTCTACAGCTTCCTTCAAAGAACCTAGCTAGAACCTCAAGCTCTGGTCACATAGATGAGCAAGCAGATTTTAGTCAAGGTTTCAGAACATAGCCCGTCAACACACTCAGTCACTGCCCCACTCAGCCGAAGGCCATCAAAATGAAAGCCTTGGCTTTATCTCAACAAGCATTCATTCTGTATCATTGTTATGATTTGTCTGTAACATCCTTTCGGGTTTTACCAAGTTTACTCAACTGACAAATCTCCAGTGACAAAGATAGGTGTGCACTGAGAGAGATCAACTGGCTCAGGGTGGGAACACGACAAGAGGCAGGGTACACAACTCCTGGTAGAGATGATATTTGTGTGTGTGTTGGAAAATGAGTACATTTTGCATACATGGATAGGAAGGAAGCCACAGGCAACAGCTTGGGATGGGTAGGAAGGACTCTTTCACTGTAGATGGAACAACTGGTCTACCTACCAGTGTGTGTTGAATTGTATCTCCTCTCCAAATTCAAAGCAATGCACTAACCACCAGTACTCACTGTGTGATCTTAGTTGGATCCGTACCTTTTGAAAGGGTGACTAAGTTGAAACCATTAGGATGGCCCTGGATGAATAGTGCCATTTGACGAAGATGCTAGGGATCTGTGCTCAGAGAGGAGAGCTGTCGTTGGCCATGCCGGAGAAGCAGCAGGTGGCAACTGAAGATCCTTCCAGGTGTTGGTCCACCAGAAAGGAATCTCATTTAGGCAAGGCCTTGGAACTGCAGACCCTAGAATGTCTTTCGCTTCTGCTGTGTTTTTACATGTTTGCTGCGGCTCTCTTTCTCTGCTGTCTAGCATGGTGTGGGTGGACATGGGGAGATCTCCACTGCCTGTAATGTAGTGTGTGTATCACTTGGAAGCATCCCATTCTACTGGGATTTTTTACCTGTGGATTGTCAAGAAGATGGCCCCTCCCTAAGCTGCACTATCTAATTTGATAATAAAAATGGTAGCCTATATAGAGTTTTGATGAATAAAAATAAATACAAGGATATGTTTCAGCCAGGGTCTGTGAGTCTCACCTATGGAGATGCATGGATTGTAGCTCAAGTTAATGACTGACAATTGAGTTCCTATAGCCCAGCCAGTTTAAATCCTTTTAACCTTAATGTCAGGAGATATGTTCACAGGTCTCAGAGTGCATCACAACTAAAGCAAAGCTTTGAAAATAAAAAAGTTAGACGAAAATGTTTTTGTTAAATAGCTTTGAGGTGAAAAATGCAAGACAATCTAAAGTTTTAGGAAGGCACAGAGTTGAATGCGGGACTCTTTAAGGTCAGGGAACAAGAACAAAGCCACCCAATTATTACTGGCTGACATACTCTCCTTACTAGGTTTGGTTGATGACCAAAGGTGACAATTTCCTTATACATATTTCTTCCCTCAATCTCATATATATATAGCTATTGGTGAATGGATATGTACCCCAAAGATTTAAAGTAGAGCTGAGTGATTGTTTTTCATATATAAAGGTTTAGGTTTGTGATTTATTTAAGATGCCTTCGAAGATTGCCTTTCAAGGTAAGTAATAAAATAATTGGCCCTTTCTTTGTTACTGCAAAACGCAGCCTGCCAGTAAGAGACCTGACAAGAACACTTCGCTGGCCACATGGTTAGTCTATAACAAGTTGCTTGGGTATGAATGTATGTGGGTTCTTGAGATAATTTGTTTTTCACTTGTAATACATAAAATGTTTAATCATGTAAGGGAGATGAAAACCATGTTTTTACCTATAATCATTCACTTGAAAATGAAATGCAACTGTTTTGACTCTTGTACTGCCAGGGAGATTCTTATATATATAAAAGGGGCTATAAAAGATATGGGAAAACATGACAGAGAAAGAATAAAGAGAAAGAGAATAAAGAAGGAAACCATCAAGAGAGTATTGGGAAGGTCTTCTTCCCTAACCCCCCTCAGATAGAAAAGCTTAGCCTTCCCAACTCTGTGGATTCCCATCAAAGCCCTGTACTGCTGGAGGCTGGCCCCCTAGACAGCAATAGAGAACCCCGTGAAAGAGAGCAAGGCAAGACTACCTGCAAGATAAGTGGAGATCCTAGAAGCAGCCAGTGCTGCTGATATCCTGATTGTGAAATTCCAGTCGTCCAAAGGCTGCAAAACCTATTGTTGCTGATTAAGACACACAACTCTGTGGTATTTTGCTATGGCAAAATGACAATGACTGCCAAACAATCATTCCTCAATCCTCTTTCCCTGCCTAGCAGAGCCCACTGCCCACCACAAGTCTCTCAATTGCCTATGCAGTTGAGCAGAGACAACAACCCTCAACATAGAAAGGGATGTGTCCCTCCCTTCCTTCCTTCCTTCCTTCCTTCCTTCCTTCCTTCCTTCCTTCCTTCCTTCCTTCCTTCCTTCCTTCCTTCCTTTCCCCCCTCTCTCTTTCTCTCTTTCCTCCTTCCTCTCTCCCTCCTTCCCTTCCTTCTTTTGTATTCTAGCATCACTGTCTGTTGGGATAATTTATATAAAATCCCTTGATACGACAACAAAAATGGTACCAGAAAGGATTCACAATTGTTTCATGATAATCTGCCAGGCTTTCTGGTAAATCTTTTGCTGTGTTATCTCTTTTAATTTTTTTTTTTTTTTTTTTTTTTGGTTTTTCGAGACAGGGTTTCTCTGTGGCTTTGGAGCCTGTCCTGGCACTAGCTCAGTAGACCAGGCTGGTCTCGAACTCACAGAGATCCGCCTGCCTCTGCCTCCCGAGTGCTGGGATTAAAGGCGTGCGCCACCATCGCCCGGCTCTCTTTTAATCTTAACTCTTAACTTTCAATCTTAATTCATATTCTCTTTCAATTTACAACACCAGGACTTTAAAAAAAGGTTTTATTTTTAATTTTATATATATATGCAGGTGCTCCCAAGAGGCCAGAGGCATCAGATCCTTTGCAGTTGGAGTAACAGGCAATTGTGAGTCACCCAAGGAGGGTGCTAAGAACCAGACTTGGTCTTCCGCCAGAGAGGTATGGGTTCTTAACCACTGAGCCATGTCTCTATGCCCTGGAGTGGGAAATTTTATCATTTGTTTTACAAATGAGAAAACTGGAACACACAGAAATCTAGACAGTGGCTCGGGCCACACAGCTGTTACAGGAAACTGAGCCTGAGTCCGTGCTACTGAATTCTGTTCTCCGGACTAAACAGAAGCCCTGTTGGTGCATGTATGTCTATGCATGAGAGAGAGAGTAGGCATGAGGCTGTTTATACACCAGGGCTCAGTCGCTTTAAGGGTTTGAGGAATCTGAGAATGGAAATCCTCTTATCTAGATAGTCTCCAGGGCAATGATTTGCTAAGAGAGGGGACAACAGAGAGGGTATCCAGATGGGCCTTGGGGAGCAAAAGGAAGGATGCATATTATAAACAATGCAGCATTTTGTTTCATTATTTTGACTTGTCTTTAATTATTCTCAAGTTTCTTTGGATTTAATTGTTATAAATATGTCAATGATCACGCCATATATCCATGAACAAGCATGGGCAATAAAACACGATGAGAACACTGACCAAGCAGCTCTTGAAATGTGTGAATCTTAACCTTCCTTTTTGTGAGATCTGCTTATTGCCTGCTCCTTTCCAGCAATCTCTGTTCCCCTTCCTAACTTTAGATGATTCAGCAAGTCACACATCCTAATTTACAACAGTCGGGAAGATGGGCGCTCACATGGCGTGTCAATCAATGGCTCCCAATGGGGTGCAGTCCTCTTTGTGTGCAGGCACACATGCATGTGCACACCTGATTTCATCTTCACCAAGCTCTTGTCACACACTTCAAAGTGAGCTTGTAGCCGTAGAGAAGCAGCTATCCTGTCCGCTCACTGCACAGGGACATCGCTAACGGAACTCACACCTATCAATAACAACTCACTTGATTCCCAGATGCTTATGTGAACACAAGGTGGAAGCTCTGGCAGGACAGGGCTCGGCATGCAGTAGACACTCAGTGAATAGTTGCCTAACTAAAGCAAACAAGGCCCACTCTACTTGGTTACTTTCCAATACAGAATTTGGAAAATGTGTCGGCCTTCTGGGCTTTCCAGAAAGATCCTGGGGAAAACTCATCTTCTGGCTTTTAGAAAGCTGTCTGACAAGAAAGCCACATGAGTGTCTGACGTTGGAAGCCACTGCCGCCCTTTGGTGATGATAAGTGAGGAGACCCCAGAATGAGATCCTTGTTCTTTCAGCCATTTAGTCCTTCCCAGAATCACCTCCTTCCGGCCGTTAAGACCACGGTGAGATTCTCTACTCAAAGCATTCTTTAATATCAGTGGACATTTTGAAATCAACAAAACCTGGTCTCTGACTTTCCAGATGACTCTAAAGAAGCAGACTGCCCGATTAAATATAGAACACCAGATTAAATTCAGGACTTGAAAGAAAAGTCAAAGCTGTGCCTGTTGGGGAGTTAGATACAGTTTCATTGAAACAAACAGAAACAAACAAACAAGAATTAAAAAAAAACCTTGTGATTTTTCTAAAACTCAGTTTTAACTGTGAGTCCTCGATTTGTGTTTGCTCAACTCTCGGTGGACCCAGAGTAACAAATACCTCTTAAAAAACAGCAGAAAGGACTCTTGACTTAGCAAACAAACCCCTCCCAGGATGAGATAACACAGTAATAACAGCTTGGGTCCCCCAGGCCTGCACGGTTTTCAGAGAGAACTTGCAGCCATGACTCATTTCCCAAACTGCTTCAGGCTTCCACCTGCAAAGAGCTTCTCCACTCTGAAAAGCTATCTGCCTGAGGTAGGAAGAGTAGGGCTCAGGACCCAAACTCTTCGGCTACCTGGATCTTTACACAGAGGTAAAACTTGAACACAGAGCCAAATCATCACAGGGTTTATGGAAATCACAGAATGCTTGGGTGGGAACTTGCCAAGGCATGAGGAAGGCAGAGGGACACAATTTCTTACAATGGCCCAGGCGACGCTGACGCTTGCTAGTCCTGGAACCATTGAGTGCTGGAATCCACTGCTTTACATTGCACCAACGAAGGTGTGTTTAATTTTTGTTTTTTTTTTTTTTCCTTAGCAAGACAAAAATCAACAAACATAACTTCTTTCAAAAAAGCAGAAAAACCTAGGTGGCATGTTAATTTGTGCATTGCAGTATTGGTTGTACAGGAAAGAACTAGAAACAGCCTAAGAGTTCACAGATAGGAGGATGGATGAACAAAAGGAGCTGTCGTTTTTGTTGATATTAACTGCAAGGATAAGTAACCAAGTCCTGTGCATCTCTGAGTTGTCGCATTTGGAGTCAGCAATGAAATGAATATACACAGAAACAGTTTAGGCTGAACATGTCACCTTGTGCTCTTAGCATGCATAGCTCTCTCTACTCTTTTAATCCACCAGTTTTCACTCACAGTTGTAAAGCTGCACAAGAAAATGGGGTTTTAAATAAAGTGTGGGGAACACAGAAGCATGTGGGATGTGTGTGTCTATGAGTATTCTCAGGGTGCGTGAAGAATTCTAAACAGGATGCTGGGGGCTTATGGGTCAGTATTCCCAGGACTTTCATCTCCTAAGTCCAGTTTCCTTCAGGTCTTGAAATCTGACTCTTTGGAAGAGAAGTCAGAAGGTGGCTGTCTTTATCCAGGCAGCACCTCACCCTTTCCTCTCTCTCACCTCACCTCCATCATCCTTTCAGAGTGACCACCTAACAGCCCGAGAGACGTGTGAGAACCCAAGAGAAGCAGCCCAGGGTAGAGCAGTCCTGTGTGGCCACCAAACCTCAAGCAGCAGGCCTGAGGAAGGAGGCTGGTACGTGAAGAAAAGACAGAGAGCTATGTATTTGCCAAGTCTCTGACTGGTAATTTCACTGTCTTCATAAACAGTGGCCAAGAACACTAAGAACAAATAGAACTCTACTTCTTGGTTCATATTCTCTGGACATGCCTGCATGCATGAGTCCAAGAAGTCCTTGGGGGTCCTCCCAGATGCTGTAACCACCCTTAGACCTGCAACCAGCGGGCATTCCCGATCCTCATTGCATTCTCAGCCAGACATTGTCCCATTGCCTCTCATCTGCTTAGATGGTTTCTCTAGCTATGTCAGAATGAAGAGCGACTGTTTGGTTTCTGTTTCCCTTTTCAGAAACGTGAACTCTATAGAGCGCTACAAAGGACATTTACGGTCTCATCTAGAAACCAGTTTCTGTGTGCATCTCCTGGGGCTTCTCCCGGGTTTTCACAGTTTGTTTTTACAGCATGAGATGACAGATACCACAACACAGCTTTGCAAAGCCACCTATCCGGTTCCCCGGATCCTTCTTAGGCAACAAATACCATGAATTTTATATGACTCCTTTCATTCCATTTGTGAATGCTTTACGTGCATTCAGTGCATCATAAAACAAAATACGGTTATTATTTTTGTTCATATAAATAATTCATACTGAGAACCTTGCTCACCTCCTGTTTTGATGCCATATAACATTCCTGAAATCTAGCCATCTCTTTTAGGTGCCCGCTTTAACTGCTCATTTCATTTACCTATTCCTCCACAAATGGATGCTAAGATAGTTTCAAATGATTCACTCTTGAGATCAAGGCTGCAGTACCCATCATATCTGTGGCGGCACACACAGCAGTGGCTTTTTTAGCTGCATACACACAAGAAGTAGGATTTCTAAAACTAGGTGTTATCTGAGTAGGAAGGGGAGGGCTTGAGACCTGGAACTCTCTGGTACCTGGATCTTTTAAGGTGAAACTTCATCACAGATCCAAAACACACGCAGGATTTATGAAAATCATAGGATGCTGGATAGCAGGGAAAATGCTTGGTACACCCCACTCCAGCTGATCCATAGACCCGAGGAGCCCAGGGAGGCTCCGCCTTCTGTGTTCTCTCAGCACTTAAAATACTTTCTGAGTGAGGGAATTTCTGTGCACCATGTTCTGTAAGCAACTGCACATTGCAAAAAAAAAAAAAAAAAAAAAAAACCTGCACTTAATCTCAGATTCTTAGCATCTCTCTTCTGTCATGAGGGGGTGAGGTGCCAGTGCATTTATTCTCCTGAATGTTAGTGTGTCAAAATTGTCCTTCTAAGAGTGAAGCAAGAGAGCAGCATTTTACCCACATCCTGGAAACTTTGGATATTAGTCTCACTTTTTTACAGACTGCCACAAAAGTTTTAAAATTTGTGTTTCATTGTAAATTATTGAGATGCTGCTAAATTAGATTTCCCTGTCGCTTGACTCTTCCTATATTTGCACACTTTTCCATATGGTTATTTGATTTTCACATATTGATTTATGGGGACGTTTTTATGTCTATCTCTTGTCTGCCCATCTGTCCATTCTGAACAATATTACATTATCTGTTGTTTCTAAATATTGTTGCTTCTTCTTCCTGCACAAGGCTTATGCATTCATGTTATGTTTAAGTAATTTATTGCTAGCTAGAGAAGGCAAAAGAAGCAGGCACAGCCTGGACCAGACACTACACATGCAATCCATCAGTGGGCTGGGGGATCAGAAAACAGAGTCAAAAGCAATAATGTACCAGAGGAATCCACATTCAGAGTTGAGGCTAAACCCTACAAAACTGGAGCTCACTCCTGATCACACATGCACTGTGTGTTCCCTGCCCATGAAATGGTTAAAATGTGCAAAGGGGAAAAAAAATCAAAGATCAGAAAAATCTCTGGGAAGCAGATTTTTATTTACAGAACTCGGGTAATTCCTGGAAATGAGAATTGTAAGCAAACCCCCAGGACACAGTGTACAAGACAGTGGGCGAAACTCTGGTGATACCTGATGATGGCAGGAGAACCAATGCACTTAGGAGGGGGAGCTGCTGGGGCCCAGACCAGATCTGAGTATGCCAGTCAGCGGTGTAAGTGCGTGATAAGCCCCACTGCTGCTGATCCACGGGCCCTAGGAGCCCAAGGACGTATAACCAACGTATTTGCTGAGTGAAGGAATGTTCTGTGGGCCGTGTTCTGCAGGCAGCTGAGCACTGCAGGAAAAACTACATCTAATCTCAGATTCTCAGCATCTCTCTACCGTCATGAGGGAGAGAGGTGTCAGAAATTCATTCTGCATGCCAGATGCTATTCACCTGGGTTACTTCATAGACTTGATCCGTCACATTAACAACTGTCACCTAAATGAGCATATCACAAAAATAAATGTTCCTATCTGTGGTTCTGTTTATAAACTGATAGTTGATTTAGAAGGAGAAGAAAAAAAATTCAAGTCTACTATGTGAAAGGAGAATATACACAAAGAGAATATGCACAAAGAAAAAAGAATTATTAGGACCTACTTATAATATTTGAATTTTATTGAATAATACTAATACAATGTGAAGATATGTCAGGTTGCAATCCCAAGAGTGACACGGGTACCATTTCATCATTTCACTCGAACTGAACATCCGTGCACATTGGAAACAGGCCTTCTTTGTTCTCCTTATCCTGGTGCCACACTCAGAAACATTCCCAAAGACTCCGCTTCTCTTTAAAGAAGGGGTGAGTCATGGGACCCTAGGTTTAACTCCTGACAGTGCCTGCATCCGGTTTCAGCCCTCTCTGTCTTTGATCAAAGCTGTCGGCATTTTCTTCCCCCTATGCATGCTTTAGTCACACGCTGTTGAGAAGATCCGTGGGGTCTGCTCTCCGAGGCAGGCCACTCAATGACATCTTGAAGCCAGACCGGAACTCACTATGGCAGACCTAGGTGTGATACAATGGGCAGAGATGTTCTGGCAGGGAAGAAAAAAGTGCATTTCCGGGAGATTGGTCACCTTGCCGGCTTCCAGTTCCCTAAAGGGACAGGCGTTGTTAGCCTCCAAAGGTATGAGTGAGATGAGGCCCCGGTTACTGAGTAGGAAGCATGACAGAACCATGAGAGAATGTCACTCAGGGAGGGTTTTGTCTCTTCGATATCTCTAATGAAAGAGGACATGAAGTTTCTTTAAGCATGAGAATGCTAAAACTCACTATGGCTTTAATCTAGAAACATGTGATTGTTTCTGGTTTAAAGATACACCAGTGGGAAGTCTTTTCCCCAGCCAGAGAAGAGGCCTGGACGTTCCCAATCTTAAAAAGCCTCATGAGATGCAGTACAGTGAGCTGCAGGTGGCAGCTGCTCTGAGTGGGTGATTATCTCCTCTGGAGGAGGGATGGAATTCTCCCTCCCTC
>NW_026067949.1:47929185-47967755 GCF_014885135.2 Alexandromys fortis
CTCTCTCTTTCTCTCTCCCTCCCCTCTCCTTCCCTTCCTATCCCTTCCTCCCCCCTCTCTCTCTCTCCTTCAGAACGATTGCCCTTTCTTCAGTCCATGTCTGAGAGACCCAGACTGAAGAGGGCTCTATGTACACGTATTGTTTGGGTCTTTCTCCAGGCGCCATGGTAGTTGGGAGAACTTACAAACGATGTTCAAGGCCTTTAGGATCTGAAGAGCCTAGGATGAGAGTCTCCAGAGCTCAAAGAGCTGAAGCCACCCCTGCAGGAAATGTATCCGTGGCCCTCTGAAGACACTTCTAAAATTTTACTCACTTATCATCTGTGTGAGGGCATGGGCGGAGGTCAGGGGACCACTGGCAGGAGTCAGTTCTCTGCCATCTAAGTTTTGGGACTGAACTGGGGTCATCGGGCTCTGTGGTCTTATTCTCTAAATAACCTTGCTGACACTTTGAGGACATTTTAAGCAAATAACTCTCATTAATTTGCACTAGATTCACAGAAACAATTTTTTTTTCCTGTAGACTAAATACTATGTGATGGTTATTTTCTGGTCTGCTTAAAGTTCTTGCTCTTGGAAACAGGAAGTAGGAAATAAAAGTTCAAATTTAGGGCAAAATCTGCAAGTTATAGAATTCTGGCAGAATATATTTTCTCACCTTGACATTATGAATATTAGACTCACAATAGTTTTGACAGAAGGAGTACAGAACAAGATAAAAAAATCTGTTCGGGATAAACAATCAAATATTAATTGTCACAGGAATCTTTTCTCTATGATCCACTGTTGGGGGACAGCAGGGGAGGGTGACTCTTGGTCTTCTGCAGTATGAGTCTAACTTCACTCAACTCAAAAGCCTCAGGCCTCACCCGCAGTCTTGCCCAGCTGCGGTCTGTTTCTCCTTTCATCCCATGGTGCCAGGGTAGGAGTGTGAGTGCACACGTGAGCACAAGTGTGACGATCCACGCCTCACCTAAAGTCTTATTCTAACTCTGTAACGTCCCACTGTGATGACACACCCTCTTGGACTACTGGCTTCCCTTCCCCTCCCACAGTCCACGTCTCTACCTGCCGCATGCCATTTGCAAAGATCTACTCAGAGCCAGGTGTCATCTCGGAGTGCCTTTTGCGTCCCAGATACTGCATTTGATACTTTCATGTAAGTCATTTCATGGTCAAAATAGCTTTGCCGAATAGAATAATCACCCTGGAGGCAGCTAAGAAAGCCTGTGGTTCAGTCCCCCAAAAGCCACACAAATAGAAGCCTTTGGTTTTAAGGTTCATACTCAAGCTGAACTGACTCTAAATGACAATAATTTTTCTGTACATGATACCTTTAGACACAGACACAGGTCTAAAGGACCAATGGTGTCAGAGCACATCTCCCTATTCTCTGCGCCAGAACATGTCTCGTGGCAGAGACGAGCGAATCTATGTAAATATGCATGTGAGCAAAGGGTGAACATATGTGAATAGGTGAACAGTGCATGTGCACACACGGGAAGAGACAGGCATGAAGGAGACCTTGGAGGGTAGCGGTCTGTAGCATTTGGTTGTACGCAGAGGATTTCTTTGAGGTCTCCTATTTATCATACAATTCTGTCCCAAGATTGCATTCCACTGCTTCATATGTTTCTGTTCGCTGTAATGGGTTCCTTTGTTCCCTTCATTTCCTCTTGGTCTTTTGGAGACCAGTTCTCTCTATTAGGCACCTCCGGCTGCCCCGGAACTAACTGTGTAGAGGGGATGACTTCAGACTTGCCACACGGTTTGCCCACTGTAGAAACCCCTGGTGGCTGTCTACTGAACTGCAGGGAGCAGAATATAGACTTGGTGTCTGGGCAGTCCTGATCTGAACCTCTGCACTATGGGCCTGCAGATAAGCTGAGAGCAGTGGGTGAGAACACACCTAAGACCACGTCTGTCATGGTGCCATGGCATGGTTGGCACTCGGTAGCAAGGGTCATCATTTTGGTGGTGTTTATTCTGTGACCAAGCTGGTTCACAGCATTTCTGCTGAGGCAGCAGCTGCACTCTAAGGTCACGTGTCCCGGATTCTGTCAGATCCTGTTGTCACATTCTCTTGATACGTCGTCATTTTCCTTCAAAGCATTTACTGCGAAATATAACTGTGTGCTTATTCTGTGTTTCTAAGATAATAACCTTACTTAATATAGCTTTCCCTCACAGCGCTATACACATTGAAGAGCAGATTCCTTCTGCCTTGCTCACAACTGTTTTAATTCCCAGACTCTAGTTTAGTGCCTGGAGCAAAGTAAGTGTCCAATCCTATCTCAGGAATGAATGAGTGAGTGAGTGAGTGAGTGAGTGAGTGAGTGAGTGAGTGAGTGAGTTAATGAATGAATGAGTGAATGAATGAAATTATAAAGGCACGGTATAAGACATTTGTGTCTTTATATCACGTAACCTACAGACATTATGAGGAAAATGTTCATATTAGTTGGGGCCGAGGAGTCTTTTTCTGTCTCCTCTGACTGCTACACAACCGTCTGTGCCATGGACGGTGTATAGTGTTCCACTGTAGACCAAACACATTGGCAAGGCTATCAATTAGAGTTACCCAAACTTCTACTATCACAGACCAGGATCTGCCATACATATTGACCTAGATGGCTGCCCAATAATGTGTTTCGGGGAACTCACAGCAGCCATGGGGAAATCTCTGCTTCCATTATATTTAAAGGGAAATTACAGGTATTTATTGTGCCTTCTGGATTTATAGTCACAACTTTCGTATAGAAGCTTGTTAGTATGTAGACACCTGGAGCCTCTTTCCCACCATTGTCCTTTAGAGCACCAGGTATGAAACCCCGGAACTAGCAGAGTAAGCGAGTTCTCTGAGGGAGACCCGGGAAGACAGGTTCACTCATTAGGAGACGACTGAAAACAATTACCACAGCATTTCCTAATGCCCTTCATGCAGATTAAACTGAGCCATTATTTCTGGGATTTTAGCAGATATAATATGTATGATTGTATGTAAATCCTGGTGAGCCCTTCATTGGAATCTTGGCAGACTGACAAAGCGCTGTATTAAGTGAAATGAGAGGGAGAGTTAATAGTTTGATCCTTTAAACAATCGAATACAAAAATCTCTTCGAACCTCAAGATTTTTAACTCCTAGAACCTCTACATTTCTGTTTAGCTGAACGAAGAGAGAAACACTTTGGACACACTCAGGCCTCCGAGATGGCTATTTCTAATGGGTAAGGCGATAATGAAGGACATGAAGAACCCTGGTTAGTGCTGGCTGGTCACATTATTCTAGAAGTCTTTGAAGGGCAGAGGATGCCAGAGACTCTCGCACTTGGACGGGATCAAGCAGGAAAAGTGCAGAAAAGGCCTGGTCCACTCACCCATGCCGCGTGAAGCCAGAGTCCTACTGATGGACTCCCCCAGGTCACACCTGAGTGGCTGGGAGAGGCTGTGGAGAAAACCCGTGCTCGCTGTAGCAGCTGGAAGGGAGGAAAGCTTTCAAAGCCCCAAGTGCAAGGCATGCCTCCCAGTTGAAAATCGCGCCTGCGGTGCATCCGCCAGCCACAGTCGTCCCGTTCATAGCTGCTGAAGCCATTTCTCCCCCAAGCGTCGCCTGTGCACCTGAGAATAAATTACCAAGCTACACAATGGATTCTCCCTCTAATTTAGAACCTGAATTTCACGTCTTCAGAGGTGTACAAAAGGCCCGTGTCAACCTCTTGCTTACCATCAAGGCAGCAATTTAGGCCATCACCAGACACCTGTCTAACCTGTAATTTTTCCTTACTCCATTTTTATTTTGACACCATGCATATGTAAATGGCGGGGCTTGCCAGAGCGCTGAGCCCCAGCACAAAGGAGTGAGCAGTGAACTGCTGGGGTGTAGGTGAAGGGAGGAGAGATGGACGCTTACAGGTAGTGAGTCTCCAACACTGGAATCAACCGTCCTTCACCTCAGCCTCCATAATTACGTGTGATCTATTGTATTTCGGGGAGTAAACAAGAGGCCTCAGAAGGCAATTAGGGAAAGGACAAAAGCACAGTAATCAGGATGATGAGAGAATAACACAGGCTGGGAAGAAAAAGGGCAACACGAGGTCGGTTCATGGACAGAAGGCTCTCGAATGACTCTGTTATGTCCCTTTATTTGGCAGTAAATTCAGCATTATCATTGGCAGTAAATTCGGCAATGGCGATATTACTGCACATAGATAACAATGGAAAACCTCTCGGGTTCCTCCAAGCTCTGCTTCTCTCTGCACTGTAAGCACCGATTCGCTACTTAATTCAGAAAACACACTGAGCATCAATTACACACTAAGCATTTGCTCTTGGAGAAGACTATGAAGAAAATCAGACTGATTTCTGCTCATTTTCAGTGATTTTGACTCAACTGGGAAATAAAACTTCAACTTGGCGTGTCTTCTGGCTAAAACTTGAGTGTTCAGCCAAGGTTCCTAGTACCGATTCCAGCTGTGTTTCCAGGGCAGCAGAGGTTTCTAAGAGGCAGGAAGAGCAATGGTGCAAGAAACGGAGGAGGAGACTCCCAGGTAAATGCTTGGTAACAGAAAGAGATCCCACAGTCAACAGGATGTGGAGAGCAGAGAGGCGGGGATGTGCTGATGAGGGGGAAAGTTTGGGAGAAGAAGAAAGAACTGTGTGCTGTGTTATTCCGCCGCTCCAGACACAACTCATATTCCTTCCTGGCACCCTGAGCTAATCTAGCTAAGCAGCCAAGCTTTGAAGATTGACTGATGGTGGTCTGAAAGCTATTCACTTATAGCCAAGATAAATACATATTATAGCTGCTTGATCTCCCTACATGCATCAGACCCCAGGGCTCTGTTTCTTTTGACTTCTCTTCCTTACTCCCTCCATTTCCGGCACAATGAACAATGATACCTTCAGTGCTGCTGTCTCAGACAGATTTAATGCTATCTTTCAGTGTTTACACTACCTAGATTACGCTAACTTTGTAAAAATGTCTCTCTCTAAATTCTTCCGATTTTATGTTTAGTGGTGTTTATTTTCTTTTCAAACATTTATAGTGTCTTCTTGATGTTTTTAGGAGTGGCCTATCTAGCAGGCTGAATCCCCTTGCTCTTGCTGTTGATATAATCTATGAGTTAAATGACAAACGCCAGGGCTTTGTACTAGCACCAAACAAAGCATGTTAAATGGGCGCATCCCTGTACTTTCATCTGCTTCGCCTGGTGTGGAAATTCAGGAACACATTCTTCCCGACCCATTCTTCAAGCATGACTGGAGACTTAACAAAATGCACTCAGAATATCTCAGACAATGGAGTGTTAAACCTGTTCATACCAGCTCACAGAAGCGGGCTACTAAACTCTCAGAAATTCTGTGACCCAACTGTTAAATGCTATTAAAAATCAAACGATACAACACAAAACAGGAGGTGTGGGTGGTGTATACTCAAAGCTCATCCCTTCCTAATTACCCTACTATAAATGCTCTTCAATTTGCTGTCTATTGCTTCTGCGGAACGTTGTGCAACATGGGGTGCTACTGTCTGTCTTTTCTCACTCCTGCGTTTAATGATGTCATATGGATAACTTTAAAAAGGTAATAGAAGTACTAACTTAAAAAAGAACTGGAAAATCCAAGCCAGTAAAATGGCTCATCAAGCAAAGTGTTTGCTATGCAAGGCTTCTGACTTGGGTTCGATGCCCGCAAAGGTGGAAGGAGAGAGCCAAGTCCACAGAGTTGTCCTTTGATCTCCATAGGTACATTGTCTCTCAGAATGTGGACACATGTGGGCTCCAGAATTCACAGATTTTTGGGGACAATGAAGCAACACTTCATTGTGGAACACTTGTTCGTTGCCCTGGTTTGAAGTATTAGATGAGAAACTGTGGAAGTCTGAAGCGTGTAAAGCCTACTTGGGCAATCCACCCACACTCTGTATTCCTGCTAACAGTGTTTATTGTGCAAGTCTTCCAGACACTGTGAGAAGCCCCAAGGTGGAGGAACTCGTTCTGTGGATTAAGGTAAAAATTGTATCAGCATTTCACATGTCAAGAAATTTCTTCTCAGCCTCTTCAGTTTCTGGGTGCTCTAAAAGAGAATACATGGTCCCAATAATATGAGCACACAAAGTGGGTCACATCCAAGATTCCAACACCAATGATCATGCAAGTGGATTTTGCCAGAAGGGCTTAAAAGGCCACTTGAACTTCTCCACGATTCTCATGGCACTCTTGAGGTATATTCAAGGAGAAAAGGCAAACATACTGTTGCTTAGAGAGGAGTGGACACCCTGTGTTTCAACTGCTTTCCTGAATTTAAGAACAGAGCCGGTTTAAGTAAACAGCCAGACCAGAATCTTCACACTCTGACCCGTGATCAAACATGATTCTCACCCCCAGATGGTCCTGAATGGTAGTTCTACATCTCAACTTTAATCCAAACAGATTACTGCCACAGAGAAACACACAGCAGTCCAAACACCCTTCCAATTTCTAAGGTTCTAGGAAAACCTTTCCTGAACAGGCAAAGAGACAGACTTGTGTATCTGAAGGTATCCAGGGTTCTTGCCCTGAGTCCCAGGCAGAGAAGTCATTATTACCATTATACAGCAAACCTTTTCCTTAAAATGGCAGAGGCTTGAACAATTTAATGATTTCTGCCTGATTCAAGGCTCCCCCGAGCTGAACTAAGCAAATAAAAAAGAATAGCCTCGTCTTGGTCTGCAGCTCACTGAGCATACCATCCTAATGCGAGCTGACTGGCAAACTCAGAACACCTCCCAGGTCTTGTCTCATGAGAAGGAGGAACAAAAAGAGGGTATTTCACCCATTCTCAGATATGATGATGTTTAACCCCAACTTTTCCCCTTACAATTGTGTGTGTCGTGTGCGCACATGCACACACACGTGTGTGTGTGTGTGTGTGTGTGTGTCCAAGCCTATGCCAGAGGGTACGTGTAGAGGTCAGAGGATGGCTTGTGGGAGTCAGGTCTCTCCTTCCTCCATGAGGGTCCCAGTAAAAGAACTCTAGCATCCAGGCTTGGCAGCATGCATATTTTTATCCGCTGAGCTATTTCATTGACCCATTAACTAACTCGTTATTAATCACCAGGAGTACAGAAGCATCAGGGACAAGACACTCGAAAGGCTCTAGTCTCTAAACACCTCCCTTGATTAAGACATTTCTTTTTCTGAGTTTGAACATTACAAAGAAACTCTCATGTTTCTTCGCGGGAAGGATTTACTTTTCTAAAATCACCATGAAATGCGTGTTAGAGAGCTCTGCCAGCTGGGATTAGCACAAAGGAAGCACTCGTGTCATTACCTGCCCAGGATAGACGTGGCCAATCCATCAGAACGAGCGTGGATCTGTCTCCATCAAGAGATCAATGCAGCTCCTTATTCCCCGTGTGGGATGCGGTGTATAATCTGCCTCCCCACCCCTCCGGGCACTGCCACAAATGCATCGAAACTGGACTTCTGACCAAGCCCAAATTTGAACCAAGGCTTTACGTTATTGAAAACAAGGACTATAGGAGTTAAAATCCTTGGCTTTATAACAGCAGCACCAGAATTGGAAGCTGATTTGATTTGCCATGCTTTTTTTTTTTTCACATTGTGTTGCCCGCACTGCACCAGTAGGGTTTGGTCTATGGGCTGACGCAACCAGAATTCCTACCCATTGATTTAGGGATCAGTTGATGGATAAGACCAGGGAGGGCACTGCCTTTGTTTGACAGACATAATGTGAATGAAACTGGCAATGAGCTGTACACACACAGACACCAACAGACAGACAAGACACACACACACACAACCAAACAAGATTCTTTTCATAAAGGAATTTTCACTGTTTATGATATTAAGGCCAAGTGAAGAAATTAAATGGGCCAAAGAACTAGCTGCAGGATTAAGGAGGTCTACAGTGACTTACTCGTATGCTTACTCAAGTACAGTTATGAGTTGAATTGAGAGTAAGTAAAGCATTTCAGTCTCACGGGCCCTCCTCTTTGCCTTAGAGACTGTGGAGACCTGGGTAGGTACGTGAGGGATTTGGAAGAAAAGTTACAGGTGATGGGAATTTAGAAAGAGACAAGACCTAAGCTATTTTCCTTGACAGTCGATGAGAAAGGACTAGCCATGTGTCCAGCAAGGCTAAGAGCAAGTAATTAACGTTTAACATCTTGCAACTATCATACATAGGAAGCAGTGTGGTTGGGGCACAGGATAGGAAGGCCTACTGTGGGCACAGCATATTCTGCTAGCTCTCAGAGCAGCTCTGGCATCGGAGCTGCCCACACAACCTGACACCCTGCCCTGGCTTTGGGAGACACAGGCACGCTTTCCATCTCCACCCTTGGCAGTAGGCCTCCTTGAGATGTCACCAAGAATCTTGCTTAAGTGGGTATGACTCAGAAATTTCCTATTTCCAAAGCCTTGTTAAAGTTCAGATAAGTAGAGGAAGCAAACTCCAGAAGCATTGGGGCTTCTACCTGACCTTCCATCTTGGCATACCTGCAGGAGCGGTCCTTTCTCTCAGCAGAAGACCTAAAACATGTCGCTGGTACAAATAAGATGCTGACCTATGAATAAAAACACCATCACTCTGCCGTCCTGTGTTGGTTTCTCTTATTGAGACCACGATATCATCAAAGGAAGCATTAGGAATTGAGTAAGGTAGTTACAGCAGTAATAGTGCTCACCATTGCTATCTTACAGAATTTTATTATATTAAAACAACTAAGTCTAATGTAGAGACTCTCTTTGCACATGCAGACCATTCTCACTGGCCACTTCAGAGGTTGCTGCTCCAATAACATCGGGCCTTCTGCTGGATGTGAAGAGCTCTCGGGACTGGCCCAGCAACCGAGCCTCCAGCAGACATGCAGTGCTCATGGTGTCTCCTCCTCATCTCCTTGGATTCCAGGTTCTTAGGTTTTGTGCCAAATTAAGCATATTATTTTCAGTACACATATGGGGTGGGGGTGGGGGATAAGTGGGTAAAGAGTGTCCAGGAGGTAGACTGTGCTTCAGACTTTCAGCTTGCCTTTCTCCAGGCCTGAGGCTGCCCGGGGCCTCTGGGACTCCTGTGGAGAGTAGGGAAGTCATGCCTGAGAACGAATGGAAAAGATTCCTCCTGCAGCACTGAACACCACTCTGTCTCAGGAGATAATAAGAAGACCGGGGAGGTCCACATTCTATTATTTATGTATTCATTTTTACATTTGAGACAAAATGTTTATGAAAAATAGAAAGAGGTGGGTTTGTTTTGTTTTTTTCCTTGTAAGCTAGCTTCCCACAAGATTTGCTTTCTTACTGATAATGGACCCATTTTGGTCACACAGTGGCCCTTAAGATCAAGTGCCCCCCTTCCCCAGTTCCATCCTGAACCACTTCATCTCTTTTCTGTGTTTACTGTTACTAGTTTCATAATAGAGATCAGAAAACTTCTAGTTAAAAACATCAAAGGGGAGAGGGGGAGGAAAAACCAAAAGGTTCACAACACCACTCTGGGCCAGTAACTCAAGGATCTCAGGCAGTGGTGAGGCACTAAGAGAGCCAATCAGTGGGTGTGTCCTTCCCTGTAGAGGTTAGCCCAATCAATGGGTGTGCCCTTCCCTGGGAAGGAGCCTCTGCTCTCAGCATTCCTTAGCAGCCTATAGACTCCATGGGCTTCACATCCGTTGGCGTTGTCCTTGCTCACTTCATGCTTAGGCATTCCTGTTGGTGAGACTTCATGGGTGCAGCTTCTGAGAGTGCTAAGACACACAATCTCACAGCAAACTCCCAGATTCTCTGACTTTCGTTCTTTCAGCTACCTCTTCAGCAATGTTCCCTGAGCCTTAGGTTCGAGAGTTGTTTTATATATGTATCAAGGTGTGTTCATGTATTTAGGAATATATTTATAAAACACCCATATATTTATGTAACAACAGTTAACAAGAAAAAGATGAAGTAGAAAAAGATCAAGGAGGGACATGTAAGAATGTTGGGAGAAAGGAAAGACAAGGGAGAAATGATATGAATATATCCTAATCTTTAAAATATAAAAGAAGTAGTTTTAAAAAGTAGGAGTCAAGACAGGCATGGTGGTACACAACTTTAATCCCAGCACTCAGTGTTAGAGGCAAGTAGATCTCTGTGAGTCTGAGGTCAGCCTGGTCTACATAATGAGCTCCAGAAAATCCAGGGATACACACAAAAACCCATACCCATGTGAGTGTGCAAGAATTCTCTCTCTCTCTCTCTCTCTCTCTCTCACACACACACACACACACACACACACACACACACACCACACAGATACCACATATGGAAATGGGGGAAGGTCAAGAATACAGAAGATATAGATGTCATTCTCAGCGACAGCAGAGCCTCCGGGAGCAGCGCAGATGGAACAGAAGTGTGAGCCGCTGGAGAACTCCCATGGACATTTCTACAGCCTTGGTCTTGCCAGTCAACCCAACCTCATATAGAATGTGTGAGGTTTAGATTTTTATCATTGCATTTTATATTTAAGGACATTTTAGTAATTTATTCTGCAGTCATACATTCCTTCATTTCCTTCAATCCAGGAGCAAAACTAAAATACTGACTTGCTTCAAGCCAGACCTTAAAGGGTGTTGCTTTACCGTGGCCATTGATGGTTTTAAGAATACAGGATTTATTTAACTTGATGCATCTGTGTAAACCAAAGTATAGGTCTTGCAAATTTCCCTCAGGCATGTCAGGTTCTCTGGTGATGCCCATGTTGGCCTCATGATCTGGTAACCTAAGAATCATATAAAGGAGGAAGTGAAGATGGGAAATTCTGAGGAGAGAGATTGAACACAAGAGCATAGCACTCCTTTGAAAGCATGGGCTGCCTGACTCCAACCTCCTTCGTGATAGTTTCCATGTCATCAGGGGCATCTAGCAGGCCCCCTCATCGGCTGAAGCCGAGGAAGAGCAATGGACCCAGTTCACTTGGGCCGTTTATCGCATCCTCGCAGAGTAGCTATGGGGAATGCAGGTGGGAGGCAGGGAGACACAGGGGTAGGGCTGCAATAAATACCTGCTAATGACTGCCAGGTACAAAGTACAGAGGCGGGCTGTGTGGAACATGGCTTCATCAGAGAGGAGGGGAGTAGGGAAAGCATTCATTGTGTAACTATTGAGTCAGGCGCAGTATTAAGTAATGTGTGCATCGTAACTTATTCGGAACCGACAATAAACGGGCTGTGTGGGGAGGGCAGGATATAAATGAGGGAAATACTGATCATCGTGCTGAAAGTCACGTGGTGAAGTGGAAGGGCCAGAGGATGGTATTGGGGGTGGGTGTGTCAGATCGGAAGGCTCTCCAGCAACAGAGAATTACTTGGTTTGTTTGCTGGTATTTTGGGGGAGGGAGAGGCATTGTTTACTGACTGCTTCCCAGCCCTGAGATAGCATACTTAATATTTATAAGTCATATTTAACCAAGGCTTCACAAGTGTCCTATTGGGTGTGTACTGTTGTTTGTGAGATGTGAAAGGTGAAGAGATTGAGGTCAAAAAAGACTAAGTTTCTTTCTAGCCAGCAGAAGTCACACAGCTAACCGACAGGGCATCACGTCCTTGAACCCAGGCAGTTTGGTTGTGGGACCCAGACCATATAGTCTATATATATAACTGGATTGCATGGCTATGTCTGACTAAAAATTTGGGGGATGACGTGAAGATGGGAACCACTCTGAGTGCTTGTGCTATCTGCACGCCTTGCTCCAACACCACGCACACACTGAGTGTGCTCTGCACTCCTCGCTCAGACCCTGCGTACATACTGAGTGTGATCTGAGTCACTCTGAGTGCTTGTGTGATCTGCACACCACGCTCCAGCCCCGCATACACACTGAGACAAACTGAGTGAGTGTGATCTGAGTTAGCAGACAGCAGCTGGCTGTGGAGTGAGGTGGAGTACCACCGCCCTCATGAAAATGACTCGAGAGGGTAACAAAGTTCATCTGATAGAGTCAAATAGTACAATCACAATGTCTTAACCCGGGCGCCCCAGTATACTGAATTCAGAGATCAGACAAATGAGATAGGTAAAATATGGGTGGCTGTCTTAGTTTGATTTTACTAAATTTGAAATGACAATTACCAACTTTCATTGAGATCGTTTACTTAAAAAAAAAAACATGATGTAAGGTTAAACTTGTGAAAAATGTGATTATCTTACAGAGAGCACACAGGCTCACGAGCTGGCACTAAGCAACCACGATTCTAGTTGTGAAATCAATAGCTGATATTTAATGTGCATCTACTATTTTCTAGGGGATTATTGTGAACGCTGAGTACAACTCTATAAAGCAGATATTATTATACCCTTTTAAGATATTTGAGCCCTACAGTAGGGGTACAAGCCTTTAATCCCAGCACTTGGGAGGCAGAGACAGAGGGATCTCTGTGAGTTCAAGGCCAGCCTGGTCTACTGAGTGAGTTCCAGGAAAGTCAGAGTTTGAGAAAATTTAGTTACACCCAGAGTCATTAGTTAGTAAGGAGCACTAATAAATAAATTATATTTATAATTAATAAATCTAACTTCAAACTCATATTATTGCATATGTTTTCTTAAAAATTTTGGAAGAGTCACTCTCCTATACCATCAATTGGTTTATAACTTTCCCACAATCGGAATATTTTACATTCTGAGTTATCCTAGACATATAATAAAAAAAAACTTCAAAAACGAAAGAAAATATTGACAGTGCAATCCACACAGAGGCTCAGACCCTCCTTTGAAGCCACACTGTGGTCGGGTAAACAGAGTCCTTTGTTCAGCCATCACCACCCATCTGTCATGCCTCCTGCCTGGTGGCTGAGCTGGTGGCTGACATAAGCCAGGCCTCTAGCAGCAGAGGTGACACCGGAAATGTAGACACTGAAGCTGACTACTGGAAGCCCGGCTGAGAGAGAGACTCGGTGAGGCAGCCGAATCCTAGCCAAGGCTTTCTTTCGGGAACTCTTCTCTCGGAGGCGCCAAGATATTGCTGGGAGGTGGAAGGGAAATGAGAACCTCCTCAAGCTCAGTGCTCTGATGTGTCATGGAGATAAAGCAGAGATGCTAAAGATCTTAATAGAAACTTTAAGTAACCCCACCCCCCAGCCCGTCAACACAGCAACGGGACTAGAGCACACGGACAGGCCAAGGAAACCACGTTCCTACAGAAGGCCAGCTCTGAGGAATTTTATTTAAAACAAGAGAGAGGATTGTTGTGAAAGACTGGTGAAGGAAAACTGTCTAAGTTACACTATGTGTAGTATGGTCTCCCAGGAAGCCGCCTTTGAGTAAACAAGCCCCTTCAAGCAGCTAACATCAGGGTAAGACGCATGCAATGGCTAAGCTACAGGACTTATTGAGCATCTGAGGCTAATTGGAAATTGACTTTTAAGATGATAGTATAAACATAAAAATGCTAATTAGTATAACTTAATTAATCTTTTATGACTTAAAATTTTAGGAGCTCATCATTTAATCACTTTAATGAAGCCATCATTAAAAACACCAGTTCTAGATACATTAACCACACAGAGGTCCTAGCTAATGAAGCCTGGCTAGCAATTGACACATGCTAACAATAGCCTAATTATCGTCTGTGTTCTGTCTGGTCTGCAAGTAAGGCATGTACTGAAATACCTGGCACACGGTGAACACACAACAGATTTGTGGTTATCTCTCCCCTCTCCCAGGCGGGGGTGTTTACATCGCTGTTGTAGATGTGGGTGGCGTGTGCGTGTGTACATATGTGTATGTCTATATCTGTTGGAGAGAGAGTGATGTGGCTGTCTTAAGAGCTCAGTCTTAAAAAGACGGCTTCATGGAAATCACACTGGTAATGGTGGCAAATTAGTTGCTAGAATACAATGCTGTCCTGTTCTACCATGTGAAGAAATGCCTCTTCCCACCCACAGAAGAGTCTTGGTTCTAATCAGAGCTAAGAGGGACCCTCGAGCCAGTAGAGTGAGGGCAGAGATGGCTTTCACTGGAACAGGGACTCTGCTAGGGAGAAAGGCCACTTCACTTGTCCTGGTAGTGGCACACCTCAGACTAACTGGGCAGGTGGATTCTCTAAGGACCTTGTAAAGAGACAGGTGTTGATGCTAGACTTAAGTTCTAGCACGAGATCTATTTCTAACAGGCTCCTGAGCAATGACCATTCCAGTAGGCTCAGAACCCACACTGTGAGCTGCAGGGACTGAGGACGCCAGTTGCTCACAATTCACGTCAGGACTGACAGTCATCTTCTAGGAGCGGGTCAGCATGATTTGAACCTGGGCTCCATGTTGGGCATCAGGAATTCAACCTGTGGGTCAGGTGGTCTAAAGGACGAGAGCTGTGTCCGGGCTGACCATCATACTACTGGCTGTAACTACTTGTCCTTGAGCCTTGGACCGGAAGCCATACAGTTGGTTCAGAGTTTACAACATGTTCCTCTGCACGTCCTGGTCCTCACTCAGCCTTCTCATTGTCAAAGTGCTAGGTGCCAAGGGCATCTGACTCATTCATGAAGATGACAGATGGCACCTTCTCCTTGGCCAGGGCACGGGACTATTTCCAGTGACTGTCTGTACCAGTTGGGGCCAGTGGGTCGAGAAGGTGGCAGCGTTAAGACCAACCAGTAACATCTCCCTGAGAGCAGGCTGCACATAGCCACACCCACTTCAGAATCTGGGTTCCCATGCCTCAAACTTCCCTCTGTGGTTCACTGGTAGAAAGACACCTTCTGGGGAGGGTTATAACTGGTGGACAAATGGAGCAGAGTAGAAAGCCACTGAGTTTGTAACCATATTTTGTTTGTTTTTGTTTTTTTGCAGCTTTGGGAAATTTGCTAAAACTCTTTCAGTGAACCTCTGTTTCTGTTTCTATAAAGTGTAGACGGTTGCTGGGGATGATGGCCCATGACTTTAGTCCCAGAACTCAGGAGGCAGAAGTAGGGAAGTCTCTGTGAGTTCAAGGTCAACCTGGTCTACTTAGCAAGTTCCAGGCAGGGTTACATAGTGAGACATATATAAAAATAAAATAACAAAAATTAAAATAAAATAAATAGGCAATCATTCCCTCTTACAAGGTCTAAATGGGACAATCAAAGAAATCACGTATGATCAAACAGACAGTACCAGAGGTTAATGTTGCTGCTTTGACTATGAAAAAGAAAGTCTGGTAAGTGATAGCGAAAAATAAAAATTATGCTAATATTCTGAGTCATTAGCTTTATTAATTCGTCATAGAAGTTTATATTTTACTGAGTACACCTGAAATTCCATAATTCACAACAGGATCATCTTGAAGCTACAGGACCTGCAGCATGGTTTTGAGGACATTGCTGTCATGCTTTCATTCCAGAAGACTTGGGGGTTAGAGGAAGAAAAGTTAATGTTAGCAAATTTGGCTCCGGCCAGTAGCCTACACAAAGGGGGAAATACACATCTCCATTTGTGAAAGAGCAGTTCTACCCCAGGCGAGCACACACTGTGACTACTTAGATGTTGGTTATAGTGTTGGGGACGACAACCTCTTGCCACCCCATACCCTCCAAACACCACGGCGACTCACTCCTAACTTCCCAGAGAATTTCTCACACAGGCAAGACTGACTTTCAGGCCATCTGGATGTCATCAGAAATGAAGATCAGAAGGAATAATTTACTGACTGAACAGACAGGGAAGCAGCCAGTGTGGTGGATGACAAGAAGCCAGCCCATGTTTTTGTTTTTTTAAAAAAACATTTTTGTCATTTGGCTCATATGCGTTTCACATTTTGAAATATTTTGGGACAAGCATTTAAACTGTGAGATTGGATTTCATCGTTCTGGAGAAAGCCAGGGTCCTCACGGAAGTCATATCTTCCTTCCTTACATGGAGGACCCGTCTTCCAGCTCGCAGTTGTCTCAGAATGAAATCTGAGGTCAGAAGACACCCATGCAGCCTGAGCACCACACACACACACTGAGGGGTCATCCTTCCAGGCAGCCTGGACTTGCTGAATTGATTTGTCTGGCTCTGCTGTACTCCCATGATGCTTTGGGCAGAGTCTTTTACTTTCCAGGTCTTTCTCAATCTTTTCAGTCATCAAATAGAAGCAGTTTTAGCTGCTTGATGCCTTAGTGGGCAGAGTGGATTAGAAGTCAGAGGACGTAACCAATGAACATTCGTAAACACACAACCTGGGCCACAAACAAGTTCCCACCCACTCTACCCACTCTGTCGATGCTGGTGGAGAGTAAAGGATCCCCAAGACTCTGATGTCCCAGGGAAAGAAGAGGGAACCCCCAATTCAGAAGGCAGCAAGTCGGAATGGATGAACTCAGTCCTTGGGCCTGCCTAAGGGTTGATGTCGGTTGCATTACCATATACATGTACTATGATAAAAAACAGTCCTTTTGGAGCAGGATCAAAAGCAGATGAGGGAATGTCTTGGAAATAACAAAACAAAATCCAAGCTTTTCCCTCCTCTCTCCCTCCTATACTTATAGTCTGTGGCCACCTCAGAAGTTCAACTTCCTTCAGGAGAAGGTAGAAGAAACCTATATCTAGTCATTAACTGTAAGAAAATGTAGGTGTAATAATAATAATAATAATAATAATAATAATAATAATAATAATAATGTTTATTTTAGACAGTTTCATTATGTAACCATGACTGACCTTCGTCATGTAGACCAGGCTTGCCTTGAACTCACAGAGATCACCTGCCTCTGCCTCTGCCTCCCAAGTGCTGGGATTAAAGGCCAGCACTTAAAATTCAATTTGAAGTTAGCAGACAAAGTAATGTGTATTTCATCATCCATCCTCATACACGTGTGTCATTATACTCTGCCCTCATTTGTTACCTTTCCCCATTGCCCTCCCTGTACCATCCAATTAAGTTTCTTCATAAACATCTTCCAAAGGGGACGTACAATTCACAGATGTACACGGAGACTTGGGCGAGTGCTGAGGGGGCACCAGCAATTGTCCAGCCATCATTGTGCAAGACTGACTTTTGTTTTTAGTAAGCCGACCCCATACAAGGGACATAAAGCCAGGAGAACACACAGGGACCAGTTGCTCTCAGCCTTGCCTGCTGTCCTCTTCATAGTCAGAGAAAGCCTGACTCCGAATTGCAACATTAGTTCTTTGTTTTGCTTTGCTTTGTTTGAGGGCTGATTTTAAACCCCCACAGATGCAAGTTGCAGATTTCATTAATTGGCAGCCCAATCAAACCAACGTCTGTTCAAATCTGGATTCAGTCACCAATTATGTGACCATCTTTGTCACACTGCTGTTCCTGTGAGATGTGTTACTAGAGCTCTCTAAATATGGACCCTACTGTATGCGTCACCACAACGCATCCGAGACAAAGTGGTTAGATGCCATAGGACAGCATCACTGCTACGTCTTGCTTGCTCCACTGAGCAAGTGTTAAGGCCCACATAACCAATGGTGAGCTAGCTGCCTGCCTGCAGCTTCACCTACCTACACTTCACCTGCAGGACCCTGTCTCCTACCATAAACTGAACCGCCAAGTCCTAAGGTACAAGAAACTTATATTTTAATACATGTTACCAAACTACTCCCCCAAAATCAAGGTAATAAATAACAGGGATTATTTTTTATTGAATACATACTATGAGACAGGCATTATACTGTATGTCATTTAAATCTTAGTGTGATTTTTTTCAAATGGATTTTATCTTCATTATATCATATGACAAAATGAGATACAGGTGAATCAAGTTAGGAGCAGAAGTCGCACAAAGAGAAGGTTAGGTAGAGAAAGATTCTATTCAGATCTGAGTCAAAATAGACCAGATACCCTCCAGTGCCTCCAGAATTAAAATTAACCAGGGTCATTAAGATTACCCACAAATCTGTCAGGCTTAGAAGTGACTGGATACACGATCCCTACATTTGCTTACTTGCCTCTAAAATGAGCTACCACAACTTAAGCAGCGTCTAGGGTTTCCGTACTCTCCAATGGTCCCAAGGGATGCTGGGATACCTGAATACGAACAGTTTGGGATGGTTTCTTCTCCATATCTGTAGGTATCAGATAAAAGAATGGATTCTTGGTAAAGACAGAAGCTTTTAGCAGAAGTGAAAGAAGCCCACCTAAGATTATCTGACTGCCTCAGATAAAACCCAGATACATGAATGGGTTCTGGCTGTAGACATGTCCAGAGGGAAGAGACTGTTAGCAGGCATATGTGGTGTGGGTATAAGATGCGGTAAATGTGGAATTTAGCCTTTAGCAATGTGGTTCTATGGATCATGCTATACAGGAAATTCGGGATCCTTACAAGGTGAGTACTCACAAGAGACGCCACCGAAGGCATGAGAACTTAATTCTACGCTCCCAAGATGACGTCACGCACACCTGTTCTCTGTCCTTGAATCTGTAGTGAATGGGCCCTAAGATGATAATTTTCACACATTGTTCCTTGTTGAAAACATGGCTCGCTAACCTTCCTCTTAACAAAGTTTTTAATTCACCAGGTTTCTGATGGCAGCAGCATTCTGACTTGTTCTAAAACCCGAAGTTGGTTCTCAGAGGAGGGGTTCCGGGGCTCCCTTTGAGAAACAAACACCACACCTGGCTGATATGGCAGAGGAGAGAAGAGAGGTTTCATCTCTTAGCTTGCAAATGGGCTTGCAGATGTTCAATTACAGGGCGGAAGAAAAGCGGCTACAAGGTTAGCACAGGCAGACAGGGAAAAGCATTTCCTTGGGAGTGTATTTTCCTCCTGTGTGTAATTACTGATGCTATCAACGTCCATAGACATAGTATTCTGTTGTCGCTGCTACTGAAATTATTCTGCAACGTTAAGCCCTATTTATTGATATCAAAATAAATCCAGGGAAATTGGTAAGAATGAATACCATCATTAAACCTTTATAATCTCCTTTGAAGGGCTTGTTTTACAAACATTGGCAATTGCCTTTGCTGACTTCTCTGTTTGAGAATATCATCTCAGCATCCCTGAAAAAATAAAATCTGTCCCCTGTATCCTATGGTGAGACAAAGGGCCTAAGTCTCTCATGTAGAAATATGTGACTCAGCGCGTGAGTCACGTTTTTTTCAGCACTTAGCATAGAAACATTGAGTAAACACAGTAGGCAAGCGTCTAGCTCTCATAGAGCATATGGATGAGTAGAGAAAAGGGCATCTAGTGAGCAGTCTAAGTGTGAGCAGCGTCTCGAGGACAAGCAAAAGCTGCTGTGAGAGTAGACAGTTGAGGAACACACCATATAATGCCTGGAATCATGGGATTGTTCTTTCCTCAGCAAACACATTACACGGAAGGCCTGAGCAGTTAGTAAGAGCTTGCTGGGGAAGGAGAGAGTACAGAGACAAGAAAGGGCGCATTCATTCAAGGACCAAAAAGGCCCTTGTGACTGAAGCAAGGAAGAGGGGCTACTTTGTGGGGTCAGGATTATGGACTTCACCCTAAATTTAATGTGATTCAATAAGGGGATTAAAGCAGAAACCAGGGTAATCTGATCTGCTATTTCAGAAGCCATATTTAACTGCAACGTGGCAATGGTACCTCCAAAGGTCAAACATGGGAGGCAGGAGAGGGTTTAAAGGCACCTGCGGTGGCTCAGGTGGGTGACACCTGTCAGGCACACTGTGACGGGGGGAGGGCAGTGAGATGAAGAAAACCGGCTGAAGGGGGCAATGACAGGAGTTGTTGGGTTGACAGAGCATAGGCAGAACCAGTGGCCAAGAGTTTGCAAGCTCTAAGAGCCACTGTGAACCACCCTGACATGGGAGAGGTAGAAAAGAACAAAGTGAAGAGGAGGAAGTCACAGAGTTAGACAGAGCGACTTCGTGGCATTTTGAGAGCACATGCCATGAAATTACTGGTGAGAATCCAGATGAGATCAGTGGAAACACCACCCCCTGTTTAGTTCACCCCAACCCTCCGCTCCTTCAAAGCACCATTGGCACCGGGTCTCTTCATCTAAGATCCATCAAGTGTGAAACTCCCAGGCAAGTTTCTGCCCAAACTTCTACTTTGGTGACATTCTGAACTTAAAGCCAACAAGTTTCCAAGTGAAACCATTGAATGAGACTTGTTTAAATCCTTCATACTGAATCTCCCATTAGTGCTAGAGGTTTCTCTATAAATGGGCCCATACTTACACTTAACTATTTGCTTAACTTTTAAACACATATTCTTAAAACCCTAAAACTGTAATTCTAAGAGAGCCAGACTCCCATTTAGGAGGATTAAGTGGAGTTGGAGTGGGTGGGGCTGGGGGCTGGGTGGTCAGAGAGTTGGTAAATTCTGTAGCTGGGATTGACACCTAGGCCTCCCTAGATCCCTTCTCCCTTTCCTCTTCTCCAAGCTGCCTCTTGTAAATGCAACCACCAATCCAGCCTTTAAGGGTTTACAGTGTGTGTGTGTGTGTGTGTGTGTGTGTGTGTGTGTGTGTGTGTGTGTGTGATTACTCCCATCTCCTGCGACTGGGAAACCATTTTCCTTCTCTTTTAAGAAGCATGAATAACATTTTGCTACTCTTTGATAGCCACAACCAATTGTCTTGATATCTTCATGGTAATGTACGTGAAAAGAATGCCTTTGATGTATTTCAAGAAGATTGAAGAACACTGTATGCAGCAACATAGCATTAAAATAATACTTAAATCACTGTAAACTGGAAACAACCCAATTATTCATGAACAGGAGAATAAAATTATAGCGTATTCGAACAATTGAATAAACTTCAACAATGAGTATAAATTGACTATCTGACAGACAACCTGGCTGTGTGCTGAGTTCCCCAGGCAGTGTGCTCAATGAAAGCAGAAAGACACCAATAAGCACCTGGAGTGTAATCTGGTAAAGAAAACTCTAGAATACAATATCTAGAGGAAACCCCATGCTGTTAGGATTCAGGCTATTGGTTCCCTTAGGGCTATGACTAAAAACAAACAGAGTCAAGGGGTACATAGATTTCACTTTCAGACACCCACCCAAGCAGCGAGTTGGATCCCAGCCAAGGCTACATAGAACCCTTTGTAAAAAGAAAAAAAAAGTAAAAGAGAAAATGAGGGACACAAAGAGGGGAAGGGAGGAGAAAAAGAAGAGGAAATGGGAGGGAAAAGAAAAAAGACATGAACCCTTGGAACCCTTGGATATTTAAAATACTTTAATGAAAATATTTTAAAATCCTCTTCTACTTTTAAGCTCTAACCTAACATTCCCAGCAGACAGTAAAGAACACACAAAGGCACAGCTTAAAAATAACCTCAAACATAACTTGAAATGCTGATACCCAGCCACTGAAAATATTTTTCACAAAGGTTATTAATACATTTAAAAGGCTCTCCTTATGAAGAGTCAGACCTCAGAGAGACTTCAGCTACAGAAACTTAAATGACAATTCCCACCGTGATCATGGCTAAATTAACAAATTCCTCAGCTCTGTGCCGCCACGCGGAAGAGCAGAATAACTCCTACATTCCTCCCAGGGTGTTGTACGGCTTAATTAATGTTTGTAAAATACTTTCCACTCCCAGGGTGAAAGGTACCACTAAAGAATAAAGCATAATTATGTTTTAATTGCAGGACTCATTTTGAAGATGCCAAAAAAGTGCCTGTGAATTATTACAGACGGCTCCACTAGAATCGCAGCCGGGAATTCTGTCTTATATTACCTGTTACACTAAGGACATGGAATTTCTTTAGCCTTGGCTCAGTTTTCCTATCTGAGGAGTGGGGTGGTATTCTTTCTGTGATCTGCTAGGACCCCTTTGCTGTTTGCAAAATTCTTCAGTGATCCTTAGATGAAAAGAGAGGAAGAACTGCAAAGGCCCAGTGCTGCCTGAGGTGAATGGCGCCTCTCAGGGGGAGACCAAAGTATCAGGCTGTCTAGCAAAAGGACCTCTGAGAGCGGAGGCCTGTAGAAGAAAAGAGGCCAGCTGCAGGAAGTCAGGATGCTGGGTGGCTGAGTTAGAGGTGATTATTTGTTGACATCAAGGGTTGTTTTATTCAGTTTTCTCAAAGGGATGGTGGATTCCATGTCTCTTTTACTGAGGCCATCTTTATTCCTGCTCTTAATCCAAATGGTTTCTATTTATACAAAACCAGTCATTAGAAATCTGTGTACACCTTAGACTCTGGCCTTTCGTGAATTAAGAGATGAACAACCGGCCTGACGGTAGGCTAGATTTCTTAGCCCTAAAGCCCGGTCTGTCCTAGATTTTGACCTGTGGAATTCAAATAACCGACTTCCTGTACATTTCATGTTTTGGGAGAGAAGATATTTATAAAAAGGAGTTCTAGTAATATTTTTCATCTTATATTTCAGTAGGCTAAATAAAACATAAAGAGATTCACAGAAAGGTATCTGATTCCATTTCTCTGCAACTCCTACGAGGCTCTCGGCACTACTTTCCCCATGTCCCCAGGATGGCCACACCTCAAGTAACTACAGGCATAGGGAGGTGACCTCAATACATATGCAAGCTGACACTTTGATATCACACATTTCCCAACTCTCCACCTCTCTCTCAAGGGAACTCCCTTCCTTGGACCATGATATGCTCGTCGCTTTGCTTGGTATGTGAAGGGCAGTCTAAGTCTGACAGCAAATCACAGCCACTACTGTGCCCCTGCTGGGCAAACAGCAAAGACCAATGGCAAACACGAGCCCTTCTGCTTTGTACCGAAAGTAAGAGTTTTACTCTAAATCTCCCAATGTTCTTAAACCACCACCGACGTCAAAGAAAACGTCTTTGTAGAGACAACGGTGGTTCACTCTCAAGAAATTGAAGCCATACCTAGCCCAGACAAGAAGAGTGAGGGCACATCTGACTGAGCTGGAGATTCTGGTGGCCGTCCATCCAGAGGCGCACAGAGCATCCGGGTGGAGTTGGTGGATTCAAAACCTCCACACCCAGATGGCTTTGTTCCAGCATCAGCTGGCAGGCAGAAGCACAGACTGCGGCTCCTAAGTGAAGAAGGCCTGCTGGAGAGCTACACTCTGTAATTCTGGGCAGAAGAGTTTAATTCAGGAGGGAAATTAATAGGAAGCCTGGTTGTGACCATAAACCTAGCTACTTTCTCCAGCTCACCATAACCAGCACCTGGCACGTCCCGACTGTTATACATCTTCGTAAACAGTTTTTTCAATGACTCAGTAAGACCAAGGAGAAGGGTCATTTGATCATTTTGCTGTTGATGATATTAAATGAATAAGTTAGTATTAATTCCCAATTAGGTCATCCTGATTATTAGTTTTTTTTTTTTTTTTTTTTTTTAAGACAGGGGTCTTCCTACATAAGCCTGGCTGGCCTCCAACTCTGAGATCTGCCTGCTTCTGCCTTATGAGTGCTGGCTTTGTTTTTTTTGTTTGTTTGTTTTTTATTTGTTTGTTTGGTTTTGGTTTTATTTTTTGAGACAGGGTTTCTCTGTATAGTTTTGGAGCCTGTTCTTGAACTTGGTCTATAGACCAGGCTGGCCTTGCTTACAGAGATCTGCCTCCGAGTGCTGGTACTAAAGGCATGCGCCATCACTGCCCAGCTTGTCCTGATCATTTTTAAAGATAGATTTTATTTTCTAAAGATGTCCACAATGGTACTTCTATTCCACATATTTTATACACCTTGTGCTGGCGCCATTTCCCCATCAAGTGATAGAGTTGATTTGTTTTCTCCTTGGACATATTAACCAATACAGCATAGTAGATATCACACGCTTTGATGATGGCAGTTAGGGAGTAAAACCACAGTGCCTCTACTCACTGGACTGCTTGAGCCTGGTACACTGACCTAGCAGGTTAGAGAAGTCTGATTTCCCTCCCAGTGTGACGACCAAGTCACGTAGGCAACCCCTGAGTAGCAGCTCCATGTAGCATCACTGAGCCAGCCCTGCCTACATGCAAGGTATGTAAGTAAAGAAACGGCAGCATCAAGTCCTTCCAAGTCTGTCCATCTTTTCAGCCAAGGCTGAGGATATATGTGGAACAAGAATAAATCATCTATGCTGTACCATGTTGGAAGTTCTGATGCATCAAATCCATAAGAAAACGTTTTGAATTTCTAAAGTTACTTATTATGCAAATTGCTAACTGGAATAATAACTACCTTGTACATCTGCATCTCACTTGCTTTTCCAATATCTGAGTATCTTCTATTCACTGAGCAATAAGCTAGGCCTGGAAGGCTCATGGATGAATCAGACACAATTCTTTTCCTTAAAGGTGTCTGTGAAACAGAGTTGACCTTGGAAAGTGTGAGTTTGGCTGAGCTGGGGTGAAGAATTGGAGATCTCCCTCTGCTCAGGTCAGCTGAGTTAAAGCTGGTGGCAGACAGAGCGGCATTGGCCTAACACCCAGGTGACTCCTCTGTCTGACCCACAGCCAGTGTTACAATTGCTCGCTCACACGGGGAACTGAAATCAGCATCGTTTCTAAAATACGGTAAGTTCCCATAAAGTTGTCATCTGAATTACAACCCAACATAAAAACAAAAACAAAATTCCTAACCTAAAAATAGTTCCCTACTCTAAGCTAAACTCTGTCTCTCCAGCACTCAAACACTGAAGTCCTAAGCCCAACAGCGCAGAGTGTGACTATATCTGAAAAGTCTTCTGACTGTATTCAGAAACAAAGCCTTTAAAGAAATACTTAAGGTAGAATTGGGTTTTGTGTGTAGCCCCTAATCCAATCCGGTTGGTGTATTTTATAGAATGAGGGACACTAACACGCACAGACGGATGAACCCAGGGAAGACAAATATTTGTCAGCCAAGGAGGGAGGCAGTGAGACAGCAACGCTGCCCGTACCTTTATCTCAGAGTGCCAGCGTCCTTCAGACCAACGCCATCTATGGCTGCTGTCTATGCCACCCAGACTGTGGTGTTTGTTATGGGAACACCATCAAACCAACAAAGTCGGCATGAGCTCTCCAGTCCCACTGGCCACATGGACCAACCACAGAGGTGCAGAGGTGGTGGAGGCTGTGGAGGAACGGCCCCAATTCTTCTGGAGGTGCTGCCATCTTTCCCAAGTAAACTTACAAAGTGCAGTTCAGCCCCTTTAACACATATTGTAACTTTACCCCAGCATAATTCACAAATTTAAATTATCACTGTGACTCTGTGCTATTGGTAAAAATACTACATAAACGTCAGCCCTGACGTGAAGAGTCAAAAGTGTTAGCAAAAGGAATCTTTTCCATAGCATTTGGAGAAGCTGCATGTTTAATAATTAGTTGTGCAGGATTTCAATTTCTCTGAGAAATCTGAATGTAGTTCCAACTTTAAACGGAGGAAAAATACAGAAACAGATCCCTGTTACCCAGAGAAGTGTTTGTGGATAGAAGTGGTTAATAAATGAACGGCTGAATGAATGATGTGTCCATCAGGAGTCAGGGGGCATATCTATACAAGTCAGAGGGTACCTAGGTAAGGCTTCGGGGCCACATGGCCAGGCGTCCCTGTCAGAATTACTCCCACATGGCCCCACAGCAGTCGGTCGGCGCACATATGAATGGGGAAGGCTGTGCTCCAAAAAGAAAAAGAAATTCACAACAATCCAATTTATCACTTTGCCAAACCTGGGTCTGAAGTAAGAGTTCTCCTGATCGATCAAAATCTTCTCTCACACTTGACTCTCTCCAGCTTTTCGGACAAACCACCCATTAGAACCCAATGTTCTCCACATTGGGTTCTAATCTTCCTTCTTCCCCTACAGACACGGCCTCTGCTCCAGTAAGCTGCACAGTTATCCCCATGTTCCAGGTTCTCACACCCTGACTTCACACTAAGAGTCTCCTTTCCTCTGGGGTGCTGCTTGTCCTCACGGCTGTCCTTGTTCTACGTCATGTAGTCCCTGGCGCTGTCCCACTATGTGTGTTTTCTCTACTCAGAACCCCAGACTGGCATTTTCCTAGCTGTTCCCTGCTCTTACTAAATCCATCCTCACTTTAGCCAGTTCCATAACCTCCCACAAGACCCTGGACCTCCTAAGAGTTGTATTCCCTTCAGTTCTGACTGTCTGGCAACGGCTCAGACACACTACACGCTCAGTAAAGACTCCATGGACTCACGGAACCATGCCGTTGTGAATCTGATGTCCCAGCACAGTAAACACAAAGCAAAGCATAGACTGGTTCAGCACTGAACAAATCCCAATACTGGCTGTCTCTGGAGTATTAGAACAGCCAGCTTCTAGGGCCGTCGGCCTGATAGCAATGGAATGGCCTTGGCGACAGAACCTTAAGAAGGCACTGAGAATCTAGAATTCCTGGAGCCAGCTATCTCTTTAATTAACTGTGACCTGCAAGCAGCGACCACCTCCTCAAGTGCTAAACTTCCAAACAGGTCATCAGGAATAAAGAGTCTACCTGCCATCTTCCCGAGGCCTTGCTTAGGGTTAGGCTCTTCATGCTGGTGACTGAGAAGTGATTCTCACCTCAGTCGTGTCCTGAGAGCCTGTCTGCACTTCAGAAAGCGCCATGTGAATGAAAGATAAGTAAGACAGGAGCTGCCTGTTTTCTGGTAGTTGACAGTCCAGTCAGGGAGACAGACACTGATCCAAGGTCTAAAATATAAAGAGGCCAGTGGGAAGGGATGCAATAGAACATACGGTAGGAGGCTGTCACTGAGAGACAAATTAATTTTGATACAGGCAAGGTAGTCTGACCCACGAAGCCCGTGGAAGGGATGGAATTTAAGCAGGAAGTTGGAACAACAACAACAAAAACAAAATCTGTGGTTGAACTGGAGATATTGTGACATCTCAGTGACCTCTGACCCACTCATTAGGTAAGGAAGGGAAGACTGAGGCAGGAACCGAGGGCTGGCTGATGTCAGGTAACCCACTTGGCCCCTCTGTAATCAGCTGCATGTGATTGAGAGGAAGAAAAGGGATCCGAGATGACAGTGTCTTCATTCCTAAGCATTTGGGACAAATAATCAGAGGTAGTGATTAGCAGTCTGACCACACAACCACCTCAAGGCCATGGTGGCCCTCGGTGGAAGCCATAGCTCTGGTAGTTATCAGACCAGATTTAGCTGCCAGCAAAATTGCACCTGCGTCCTATAACTGAGGACGAGGCAGCCCACACAGGCAGCAGCGGAACAAAAGCTCACAGTGAACTGGGGGACAGACCAGTGTGAGCTTTCAACTCTGGGAAGGGAATCTTCTAGAAAAGCTCAGCTTCGGTTCAAAAGAAGAGGCCTGAAATGCAATCAAAAGGATAGTGATTTGCCCTAGAGTTACAGGCTGCAATCAACGGTAGGAAAGGCATGGGTTTGACTCCTGGCGGTGTATACTTCCCTGATTGAAGCTTGAGGGAGCTCACAGGTGTCCAGAGCCTCCCTCTGCCTGCCTGCAAAGCCCCTTTACGCACTGAAAACACTTCCTGTCGAGGACAATGTGCTCCTTGCGATTGGGCTGATGCCAACCCAGAAAGTAAACCTCCAAGGTAAGGCAGAGAAGGAGCTGAGAGAGAGAGAGAAAAAAAAAATCACTGTGACAGTTTAATTTAAATGGACTATTCAACTGCCCTCATTCTCCTCACTTACAGGGAGCATGCAACTGAATAATTAAATGAGTCTTTATTTATTTATTTTACATTAGCAGGCACAGCTGTGTCTCCCCTGCCCCTAGAAGAAACCGATTTTGTCAAGATCCTCTTTGCCAGGACCCCTCCCCTCTGTATTTCTGCAACCCCGGAGCCCAACCTAACCTCCTGTCCTACCATGGAAATGTGTCAGGGTCATACTTGTCTGTTGAAAAAAAAGACATCGTTTTCATAAAATTCAAAAATATTATCTCCAGATATGTTTAGTAAAACTCTGACTTTTCTTTCTTTTTGATGAAATTTACCATTATTTTTCTGCATATAAAATTCCCAAGTTAAAAAAAGGAGGGCTCAGTGACCTATTCATGGAATTTGTTCTTCAAGAAGGGAGAAAACCAGACTTTTGAACGAGCCGTAAAGTGCCTCTCAGTAGTGTTCTGGCTTGCTTTCTGCTAATGTGGCAAACATCAGAACCAAAGGCAACTTGGGGAAGCAAAGGGTTTGCTTCCCTTACTCTTCCATGTCAGCACCGAGGGAAGTTTGGGGCAGGAACTCAAGGCAAGAACTGCAGCAGAAGTCAGGGAATAATACTGCTTGCTGGGTTGCTAGACTACTCTAGCATACAAGGAAGACCACCTTCTAGGGGATGGAACCGCCCACAGTGGGCTGGTCTCTCCCATGTCAATCATCAGTCAAAGAAATACCATACAGATTGCCTCCAGGCCAGTGTGAGGAAGGCATTTTCTCAAGTGAGGTGGCCTCTTCCCGGATGACATTGGCTTAGGATAAACTGAGATAAAACTCCACACACAGCCTGTACCAGTTTCATCTAGTTTACTGAACACTAGTGGCACAGGGGCTACTTCGTTCTTTCTAGCAAAAGTGAAGTGAAATGCAATGCCAGAAGGCTGGACCACAGACATAATCAGCCCCTAACCCTTGTTCACTCTACAGATGAGAAAGCAAGAGAGGTCTGGAGGAAGCAAGCTGACTGCTTAGATTCAGTCAGGCTAAGGCTCACAGGTTTGAGAACCCCACTCTTTCCACTATATTCTGCCTCTGTGTCTTCAGCACCAGCTGTGCTGGCTCTCTTTCCCCAACCTCCCGTAAATAGAGCGCAGGTTCGTTCAAGGTAGCTGGCAGAGTTGGAGCACAGGAAATGTTCCTTGTAACCAAGAGGAGGCCCCTTGGAGGAGGAGGGAAGAGCTATCAGAGCCCCTGACGCAGACACTGGAAGATCATTGGCTGAGCTCCTTTATTCATTTCAGATCAAACACTTGGCACCTGGAAGCTACTGATTACAGCTGTTGGTTCAACGATGGGTTTCATCTCCTCAAAGGTCTTAAAACAAAAGGACTGAAAAACTCCTATTAAAATTCCTGTCTCACACTCAGACACTTGCGTAAATTAAACAGGCAGTTTAAAATGTTGATTCTTCTGTGTCCCTGAAAGATACCCAGGCTAGCTTTCTCTCAATTCTTCACCCAGACATAAAATATGAAAACATTTCATTCCTGGCATTGGAAGGAAGGGGTAAAGAGATGTCGTAGTGGGTAAGATCATTTGCTGTGTAAGCCCTGGGGGCCTGAGTTTGATTCCCCAGCACCCACATAAAAGTTGGGCACATTCAAAGGTGCCTGGAACACAGTAAGGGGGCAGAGAAAGCCTGACCCTGGAAGTGTGCTGGCCAGCTGATCTAACCAAAATGGCCAGCACCGGGTTCAGTGAGAAATCCTGTTTCAAAGGAAAAAGGAGAACAGTGGAGTAAGATGCCTGACACTCTCCTCTGGTCTCTGCCTGTGCACACACAGGTAGTGCAACCCATACACACATGAACATGTACACACATGCCACTACACACATGCACACAGGAGAGAGAGAGAGAGAGAGAGAGAGAGAGAGAGAGAGAGAGAGAGAGAGTCCCACAAGCTCCTAGCCTGAGGTCTCCTTAGGGTCTTTGTATCTAATGACCCCTGTAGTCACTGACTGGGCCACATGCTCATTACTACAGAGTAGTGGTGTGTTTTAAAGGTACAGCTAAAAAATAAATTAATTAATTAAAAAAAAGGCTGTCCTTGCAGTGGAGAAACACACTCGCTAACGTTGGAATCTGTGATACCCTCAACTAGCCTTGCACGCACCCTTATTTGGTGGGTCCTGTTTTGAAACTGTTTGCTTCCTGTTCTTCCAGCACTGGAAGTCTACCAGAGACCGCCCAGGTCCGTATCAGTGAGACTGCCTTTCTCCTGTGCCTGACCCCAGCATCACCTTTTGCCCGTTTCTTTATCATCACTCACATCCGTTTCATTACTAAAATCCGTATCGTTGTCCTCCAATGTGTCCTTCATTCAGAACTCCACTCTCTTCCATCTGCTCACTCAAGCTCACACACTTCTCGACAATGCTCCTTAGGTAGCTTCTCCAAACCCCATCTCTGTCCCACCAACTACCAATGCCAAGGGTTGCTTCCGACACACCACAGGCCTGCTGACATTATTTTCCTTAAACTCCAAAGCTTCTAACTAACCCCCGAAGGCTCAACTCTGCTGTGCTAGCTGGTCTTAAGTCAGCTTGCACAAGCTGAGCTATCTGAAAGGAGGGGACCTCAATGGAAAACACCTCCGTGAGACCTAGCTGAAAGACAAGTTCTTAATTAATGACTGATGGGGGAGGACCCAACACATTGTTTGGGAAAACCCCTGAGCCTAGCTAAGCTGTGTGTGGTGTGGAGGGCAGAACCTGAGAAGCCACCCACTCCCCTTGGAGGAATCCAGAGACGATGAGTGGATCCTAGACACTGGGCATTGTGTTGTTTACATAGTTGGGAGTTTAGTTTTGCTTGATTTGATTGTGACTGTGCCCTGGTTCTTCCATCTTGAAGTAAGAAAGTATTCATTTTTTATTTTAACTGAAGTCCACAGTTGAGAGACTTTGAATTTTGACAGAATTTGGGTTTTAAAGAGCCTGGCGATTTTAAAGGGGTTGAAATTTTAATGTGCTTGAATTTAAGAAGACTGTAGGATCTTTAAAGATATTCATGTCTTTAATGTGAGATCCTGGGGACAAATAAGAAAGGAAGAGATGTGGTTTAACCGTGGTGTGTTTGTGTGTCAACTGCCAAGAGATCCTTTGTACTGCCTGGTCTTATGCAACTCGACACAAGCTATCTGAAAGGAGGAAACTTCAATTGAGAAAATGTCTCCATAAGATACAGCTGTAAGGCGTTTTCTTAATTAGTGATTGATGGAGGACGGTCCAACCCACTGTGGGATGGTGGTCCTGAGTTCTATAAGAAAGCAGGCTGAGCAAGCCATGTGGAGCAAGCTAGTAAGCAGCACCCCTCCATGACTTCTGCATCAGCTCCTGCCTCCAGGTGCTTGCCCTGTTTGAGTTCCTGTCCTTCAATAATGGACTACAATGGAGAAGTGTAAGCCCACTAAATTATTTCCTCCCCAACTTCCTTTTTGGTACTTGCTTTTTGGTTATGGCATTTCATTGCAACAATAGAAACCCTAACTAAGACTTTTGAAATATTACTTTACTAAAATCATTTTGCAGAATATTCTGACACAGACCGGACCTTCATCATTGAGCCATGAACTCATGATGTTTGTGATTGTCTATGCTCCCTGTGTTCCAACTCTACGGTTTTCTGTTTATCTATGTCTATGAGGCTGTTTCTTTCCACAGACAATATACTAATACACAGTTTTTCTGAGGTTCAAATAAGAATGATGCATCTGAAAATTCTTTCTAAACTGTTAATCTTAAATCCAGGCCTGCACTTATATAAGTGTACAAATATATAAACTTATACTCTAACATTTGGCCCCTCACTCTTCATCATTAAAACTATTTGAGGGGGTATGTGTAGCATCTGTGTGAGTGTGTATGCATGTAGACACATGTGCCATGTGTACTCATTGATGCAGAAGTCAGAGATCACTGTCAGGTATCTTCTTAGATCACTTTCCACCTGTTTGTAAGACACTGATGGTCTAGCCTGGCTGACAAGCCTGTTCAAGGCATCTGTCTGGCTCCACCCCCAGAGCACTGGGGTTGCAGATGCGCAGAACCACGCTCAGCTTTTAGATGGGTGCTGGGCCTCTGAACTCATGCTTTACTGACTGAGCCCGCTCCCCCAGCCCTCCCTATCCCACTAAGACAATTGCACTGTGGATGAGCTTTCCTTTCAACCAAACCACCTACTTGGAAATACTTTCGTTTTATCAAAATTCACTTAAGATGTTGTTTTCTTCTACACAGAACTCTCTGGTGGAATGAAATTGGCCCAGCAACCTGTGCTTCTCAAAGACCTGGATGAGTAGGTAATAAGTCTGCATTTGCCACTCGCTCCAGCTGAATGCTGGAGACAAGCGAGTAAAGCATCAGTCAGCAGCAGCCAACTTTCGTATTAAGAAACCACAGAATACACGGTGATTAGTGAGAAACATCTGTGAGTGCTAGGAATAGACCGGGAAACTTTCCACAAATAGAAACTTCCTACTCTGGGGACATTCAAATGATGGTTTCCCAAAGAGTGGTTAGAAGCCCAAATCTTATAGTTTGCAATTTCTGAGCTGAGGAGGGCAGAAGCTATAGAGAGAAACTCAAATGTGAAAGGGGAACTCTCAATGAGCAAAGCATTTTGGCTAATAGGAGGCAGAGACTCCATGGCTTTCCCTGGTTCCTTTCTGTGGTTTCCTAGTTCCTGCTTGACCCTAGAATACAGTGTGTGCGTGTGGGGGGGGGGGTGTGGGTGTGTGTGGGGGTGGTGTGTCCTCAGTAAAATTCTATAACTGTTCTTCAGCAAAAAAAAATATGAATAATTTTTCGTCATCAAATCTCAGTGAGGTCTTCCTCACCAAGCAGAAGTTCTCCTGTTTTTCTGTTCATGGCCCCTTTACATCCAAGACATTCCTACATGAACCCAGCCATACAGCTTTATGAAATAGGTGTATAAACCAAATATTTGCTGATGTTATAGATACATTTATTTTAAAACTATGCTTTAGCACACATATAATTTTATTATTTATTAAGGATTAAATCAAATTTGCATACTAAGGAGATGAGTGTGCTTATTTAATTTTACATATAGAAGTCTTGGTTGAATAGTTGATACTGCCAGACAGATCATATCTTCAGTGTTCTTCAGGGTTGATTGCTATTTTAACTTTATAATTGCCAATACCGAGAAGATCACTTTGTAGGAATATATAGTACCAATGGCAAAAGAGTAGTTACGGTCCTGTCGGAAATTGTTGTAAATGCTGTTCTGGACTCAACCCAAAATTCATTACATGATTATTTTTAATGAAATATAGGAGCAACTCAGCAATGTTTAAACTCAAGCACAGCATAATACAATCTCAAGATATGCTAATGTGTCACTTACATACTGAGGAGTCAGAGTAGAAAAAATAATATCTTTGCTTCCTCTAACCACGGTGCTCCTAATAGAGCAGGAATCATTTTATAGACAGTTAAAAAAAAAAAAAGACTGCAACCCATTACATTGTATTCTGAAATCTGAGCAGACACTTTCAGACAACATTCAAAAGGAATTTCATGGCGTGACAGGCAGCGTCCACTGGCACTGCACCATGTGGCAGGTGTCATTCCCTGGCATTCCATGGCACGACAAGCATTGTTGCTGGCGTTGGCTGGCATGAGAGGCAGCGTTCACTGGCATTGCGTGACGTCACAGGCCGCATTCGCTGGCACTGCCTGGCACGGCAGGGTGCTCAGCATAAAGACTACAGTGAAAGTACGGGTGCGACACAGGCAAGCACTTCCAGAAGAGCCACGCATCCGTTACGTATTTGATTTGCGATTAATTTCAGCTAATGTGTATTCAGAAACCTTTAACTGTCGCCAAATACTTTGTGATTTCCTCCACATTTTCCGATGTGGTCCTATTTGGGTCACAACCTTCAGTTTAAGAAGCTGGCGTCTAGACCACCCAATGTAATATCTAATCAGGCATCTTCTCTCTTTCCCTTTCTCCATGAGTGCCTCAGTTCCCATCTTTCTAAGTAGATACCATATCTCCTGAGCAAAGCCAGCATGCCCCATGTTAGCTATACCTGTGCATTTATAACACCCACTTTACACGTTGTCAATGGGGATAACATTCAAAGTACCAACTGTGGCTTAAATAGAAATGCCGTAGGCTCACATGTTTAAACATTTGATTCCCATCTGGCGGTACTATTTGGAAAGTTGTAGAACTTTCTAGAGGTGGAGGTTCTCTAGAGAAAGTGGGTTGGTGCAAGTGTGCCTTGGGGGTTGGTAGCCTGGCTCCACTTCCTGTCTGTGCTCGGCTTCCTAGTCCACCAAGACGTGAGATGAGAAGTTCTGCCACCATATCACCATGCACCGCCACACATGTTATATTTAACAAATGAAAATTATGACCACATTCTCATCACAGGACAGAATGAGAGATGAGTAATTTACAAAAACATGTTTACTGTCAGGGCTGATGGAGTCCCAGAGGAAACTCAACTGGTTTGTTTGCTTCTGAGTCAAAGGGTGTAAGACTGGTGGGTACGAATTCTTCCCACCGCCCTGTTCTCCTTGGAGCTTTACTACAAAGTGTGCAACAGTTGGCTTTTGTATTTCCTCTGTTGATCATCAAAAATGTATAAGGGAAAGAGGCTGAAAATCACCAGAGAAAGTTCACAATTAAGAAAAATAAATGATAATAAACAATAAATCTGACGGTGGGGATTTAAGATGGAAACAAGAGTTTATTCAATTAATTTCCAAATTCAACTCCCACAGAGACTCCCTTCTTCATCCTTGGAGTACCATACTGACTTAAGTGTGAAAAAATAGTACGCCTGATGAAACATTGTAATGAATAACTCCCAATTAGCATGTTTTTATATGTTGTTATATTAAATGATTGACATTTTCCAATGCTAACAGACATTACATCAGCCCCCTATTTTAAGTTTATTTTGGGGTCCAAAGCTATAGCAAAGGGGGCTTATTAATCTTAAAAAAATGTCATCTATTATAGATTATTACATGGTGGCCAAGCTAGGACAAAAAAACACAAGCTGAAATTATAAATGACTTTTAATCATTTTTAATTTCTACTTTCATTTTTGCTTCAAATTTTCTAGTGATAATAAGAGCTCTTTTAACTGTGGAAGGTTTTCTATTTGTTTTGTAGTGTTAGAGAAAGACCCCAAGGCCTCGCGAATGATAGACAAATGCACAGCCCCTGAGCTAAACCCACAGCCCTGGTAAAAGTCATTTATCAACAACTTCATTCTTAGCAACCAAAACTTCAAATGCCTTTTTCCTTTACATATTGGAAAATTATTCAGTATTACTTTTATAAAATAAGACGATGAAACCATGCCTCATATCTGCAGGGAGGTCACTGGAGAAAGAAGCGCTGGTGTCCAAAAGATGTGGGTGAACCGTGTTTACAATATGAGGACATCCAGAGCACCACACAAGCATTAGAGAAGAAAGCCTTGGCTTAGCTTGTCACAGGAAAGCGGAGCAGAATCCTCATGAGAGGAACAGTCAAGCTGAGCTCAGGAGAAATGTTCCTTTTACTATTGGGAGAAGAGTGAAGTTAGGAAGAGAGACCCCAAACAGAGGGAAAAAGTAGAACCCATAAAATTATATTAGTAAGCCCAAAAAACAAGATGGAGGGAATGGCAAAGAGGATGTGAATGACAGGAAGTAGAACTATATATAACACTTAGTGACTGGGTGGCTGCACAGGTTGAGGAAAGGAAGGAGGAGTGAGCCCCACCTTTGTAGACCATTCAACCCTCCAGTACCCAGGGACTAGTGAGGCCATCAGTCCGTAGACTACATTAGAAGCGTCACCTTTCGGGGAAGAGAAAATAGAAGATGGAAACTTTTTTGGGTCATGAGAGTTTGATCTGCCTCCCAACTGGGCCTAAATCTGTGTTTCAAACACAGAAGCAGGACACTAGACTCTGGAGGGAGCTCAAAGCAAGAGGTGAACACCTGGGTAGAGAGGTCACAACCCAAACACAACAGCTGTTAAGAGGGTGAACATGGGAAGCCCCGTGAGCATGCTCCCTAGATCAGTCAACTGGTTCTCATTCCCACCTTGCTCCCTTCCACAAAGTGAAGCCCATGGGAGACCTTAAAATGTAATGTCCCTACTTAGAGACCTTTAGTGTACCCAAACTCACTGGTGGGCAGACAAATGCCAACTGAAAAGACAATGGATTTCTATTTTTGTCTCCCGGGTTAGGAAAAATTAAAGATTGATAATATCCATTGCTGGAAGGCACCCGGGGAAATGAACACTGCTATATTTCTGGCAAGAGTGCAAATTGCTATGATATTTTGGGATATCTATTATCCATTCAAACCCTTATGACTTATGATCCAGCAATGCACTCTTAGAATCTATATTTCAGGAACCAAAGCAACAGTCCAAAGACACACGTACAAAGTCTTCATTCCTAAATTACTTATAAGAGTTAAAAGTTTTAAGAAAAAAAAGGAAAAAATGACAACTAAAAATGTCATGTTCAGAGAACTAGAATCTATATTAAGCAGTATTATGTAACTGTCATGTATGTTTGGGTATGAATCTACAAAGGCATGTTTGGTAGACACAGGTAGGGGGACAAGTTGCCAAATTCTATATTGTCTTATTAAGAGAAAACAAAGGGGAAAGTACATCCTTTTAAAGGCTTGGATTTTTAAATTTTTATTAGTGTGTGTGTGTGCCACGTGTTTGTTCATGCATGCATACGTGCATGCATGCCCTTGGAGGCCAGTCGAGGTGGTCGGACATGCTGGGGCTAGCAGTACAGGCAGTTACAAGCCACTCGACATGGATGCTGGGAACCAAACTTGAGTCCTCTGCAAGAGCAGGAACCCTTGAACCTGATCACCCCCTTCTCCAGCCCCCAGGTGATCTCCTGTAATAATAGGTCACCTATAAGCAACAACTGATGAAAGCCCAGCAGTAACTTGGCTAACAAGGATTATGTTAAGTGTAATATGTGTTGTGCATTGACTATAAAAATCTCATGAAATGCAAGTAAGGGACCATCATCATTCTCATGTTTAGATAAAGAAAATCAGGGAAGTAACCCAAGGCAGGTCACACAGGAAGCAAATGGCTTTACTCCAGATAGCTGCGCTTAGAGTTTGTACATGGAGTCCCTGGGCTATTTGGAGATTGTTATTTTTTTCATATCACTACATGGTCAGACTTGTCTAAAAATATGCTATTTCTATTGTTTAATAACTTTTAGAAACATATGGGGGAATTCAAATGGCTCTCATTGTCCTTACAAATTCACAATTGGTAACAGGGGCCTATGGTTCCATCTTTCCAAGTGCCTGGTAATGAAACGGAGGATCTAGCCGGCTGGTGCTTCGCTGCTCCCAGGCTTAGAGCTTTGTTTAGTTCAAGACACTGTCTATCTCTAAGCACAAAAGTCTCTAAAAAGCCTCTGAAGATGCAGCCTTCTAGGGTAGGGACTGGAAAGAGCAGGGTTGAGCTCACTGGTTCAGTTATGATTTAGCGTCTGGGGACTCAGAGAAGAAATCTATTATCAGACAACACAGAGGGTACCGCTTTTCCAGCCTGATCAGGAGCAGAGCATGTGGAACAGAGCCCTAATGCCTCATTTATGTGGCAGTTCACAGCTGTCCAGGGTGGACCTCCCATTGCCCCCCTTACAGCTTTGGTCACCTATAAACCTGGGACGCAAAGACGGGCACGAAGTGAATACCCACAATGCACTTCCTCCAACTCTCAGAACTCACGGAACTGTTTCCCATCATTCAGGTCAAGGCTCAATTCCCTTTGTGTTTGGTATGTTCTGGAGAACGATCCAAGGTGGCCACAATTTCAGTCTCAGATAGCAAATAGCAATAATAATAATAATGATAATAATAATAATGAACAAATAGCAAGTGGCAGACAGCTAGAATCAGCAGATAGGAAGCTGTTACCAGGGTAGAAACTCACAGCAACCAGTAGGAATAACCAAAGAGCATGGGAAAGAGAGAGAGAGAGAGAGAGAGAGAGAGAGAGAGAGAGAGAGAGAGAGAGAGAGAAACATTATCAACTGGGGACTTAGAACATACAGCAGAAAGGAGCTGGGAAGCAGTAATGAAGAAGCTTCCGACCGGGGGTTTCTCCACTGAAGAGTTTTCCTGCTGCAGGCATTTTTATACCATGGAAAAGACAACACTAGACTCATTTGGAAATGGCTACCTTCTAACTATTCTTAAGAGTACAATTTTTTTTTAATACCTTTCGCTGTTGACTTTCTTTTCTTCTCCCTGCAACCCAATTGGGTGAGGGCAGTCTCTACCCCAGAACATGGAGTTTTGGAGGATGCCTGGATATTTTGTAGGTGTCCTGGACAAGGGAGGACTTCCCGTTTCAGAGTCCAATTTTTAAGACAGTCACACAGTACTGGAAATTTACCAATATAATGTATATTATACATTATCAGATGACTTCCTCCCTGAGCAAGAGGCACCTCACATGCTTCTTTCCCTATCTTGCATTGTTATTCCCCAGAACACCTACCTCTCCTTCACACGACACTGTAGTTTGGTCATGGAGTGTCCCACAGAGTTTCACGTATTAAAGGCTTCAGGGAGCTGGAGAATCATTGGGTAATAAAATCTAGTGAAAGTTAAGTTATTGGAACCCCCTCTCTCTTCCCCACTCTGTCCCAGCCCTCCTTTGCAGCCACCATGAGGTAAGCAGCTTTGTTTCACCATACCCTCAATCATCATGGTATTCTACCTCACCATAGACCCCAAAATAATGAAGCCAACTATTGGTTGGCGTCTATGACTTAGAGGTCAGTCTTAGCACACAATGAGACCTTGTTCTCTCTCCCCTCCAAAAATGGATATGTGCATTAATACTGAGCCATTAGTCAAGATTTTACTATCGATAAAGACAATTTTGAAAACTTAGAGACTAGGAAAGAGTTGGATGAGGAAGGTTGAGAGTATTGCTAACTCTCTGAAGGAAACTACACTTTTATCAGTGGTGACC
>NW_026067949.1:47972879-48138831 GCF_014885135.2 Alexandromys fortis
GACAAGTCCATTATTTCTGAAGCACTCCCTTGGTTTGTGGCACACTGAAATGTTGCAGGCTCACCTTATACTTCTCTGTACCTTGAGCCCTCGAAGCATCCACTTCTCCCAAGAGCGCTGGCTCATGGTGGAGAACCTAAGGACCAGACCTGGCAACAAGGTATGCTCATTTCTCCCAGGATAACGCTGGGCGAGGCTCTTCCCACGAAGCAGCATACACATGCAGCATGCCCATTCCCAGTAGCACAGAAGCCAGGGCCGGCTGGCGCCTGGGTACTAACATTCCCATCACTTTTTGAGCGTAGTCTTACTTTTCTTTTACTTTGTTTGGTTTCAGACAGGGTTTCTCTGTACCTTTGGAGCCTGTCCTGGAACTCTCTCTGTAGACCAAGCTGGTCTCAAACTCACAGAGATCCACCTGCCTCTGCCTCCTGAGTGCTCAGAATAAGTGCATATGCCATCACCATGTCCAGCTCTCCAGCCCATTCCTGGCTTACTTGTACTTAGCCCTTGTCTCATCCACTTTTCTAAGAAATTCTGGTACCCTAGAACCCAAACCTGGGCTTGCCATAATCCTTTCTTAAGGCAAGACTCAAATTATTTAGTTTTTTTTTTTTTTGATGGGGGGGAATAATTTCTTGCACAAATCCCAGAGTAGCCTCAAATTCATTCATGGCAATACTCCCTGCTTCCTGAGTGCTGGGATTACAGGCGTGTGTCTTCATGCCTGGCTAGCGGTCCCCCGGCCTCCTGAGTGCTGGGATTATAGCCTGTATTTCCATACCTGGCTAGGACTCATTCACGCTATTGAATCTACTCACTCCTGCCATTCCAAATGGCAGAACTGAATTAAAGCCATTTGCTTAAGATGATAGCGCCTTACTTCCTGCGCACCTGAACAGACAGAGAAATCCTGCACTGGGAGGGTGAGAAGGGCGCTGGAAAAATGGCTCTGAGGTTAAAAGTCTGTACTGCTTCTACAGAGGACTTGAGTTTGAGTGCCAGCGCCCACTTCAGTTGGCTCACAAGTGCCTTCAACTCCAATGTCATCTTATGACCTCTGTGGTACTGTCTATAAATGCCCCCCCCAGAATCATACAAACACATAATTAAAATAATATGTATGTGTGTATATATACGCATATACATGTATACACACACACATCTCTTACAAGGATTGGTTTTGCTCATCAAAGGATTCTCAACACATGTGCAGAAAGTGTTCTATAAATACTGTCTGAATGACAACCAAACACACCTTAGAGATATCTGAGTTATCATTCCAATTCTAAGTTCAAAGGTCTCCACAGAGCAGTTACAGCCCCTGTGTTCTTTTGTTGTGGCCATTTATCACATTTAAAACAGACTTCTCTGCCTAGAAGTTTAGTGATATTTGATTAGAACCAGGGTAAATAGCTATTTAGTATCCCTTTTTTATCTAAAATTTATTGTCTGTGCACAACACACACATATGCACACACAACATACAAGGGTGGAGGTCAGAGGAAAACTTGTTGCAGTGGGCTCTCTCCTTTCACAATGTGGGTTCTGGGGATCAAACTCAGACCCTCCAGCTTGGGGGGAGGCATCTTTACCCACTGAAGCATCACATGGGTCCCAGTGTTCCTTTTTCAAGGCTCTCTCTACAGGTCCTATTTTCAGGTCCATGGCTGCTTTTCCACGACAGTCCTGACCTCTACAAAGTCTAAGTGAGGCTCCCCTCTTGCCCATGGTGAAGTTCTTAGCATCTCCCCTTGAGGTGGTAGCTCCTGTCTTCAGTTATTGTCTGTGTGTGTGTGGCCTCCAACTTCTTTGTTCCTGTTCTCCAGTGTCCCTTTAACCAATCCAATGTGAAACATTTTGTTATAATAACTGGTATGATATGCTTACTTTTCTCAGTACAGCATGTCATCTTGCTTCTGTGTGTCTGCTCGCTACTCCTCTAACTCTCTGAGATCATTTTCAAAGACAGAAAGTTGAGCCAGGTGGTAGTGGCAAACGCCTTTAATCTCAGCACTCGGGAGGCAGAGCAGGTGGATCTCTGAGTTTGAAGCCAGCCTGGCTTACAAGAGGTAGTTCCAGGTTCTCCAAAGCTACAGAGAAACCCTGTCTCAAAAAACTAATAATAATAATAACAACAACAACAATAATAATAATAAAGTCTTTAGGCACCTCTCACCCGCTTTTGAATACACGTGCAGCATGCCCATTCCCAGTAGCACAGAAGCCAGGGCCGGCTGGCGCCTGGGTACTAACATTCCCATCACTTTTTGAGCGTAGTCTCAAAAATCTGCGACCCTAGCTCTCCTTCTTAATGTATTGGTTGCCATCTTTCCTTCTTCTGATCAGTAATTTTCTGATCAGTAATGTCCCAAGGGCTTTGAGGTCTCATTCAGAGCAGCACTGTCCCTCATCCTCATCCCTTTCTGGAAGGACAGAGACAAAGACTTTGCCAGTTCATAGGGAAATACTTCTACCCAGGAAGCCAGCACTAAGCAAATGCTGAAACCAGTGCTTTTAAACCACTCATTACCTAGAGTCTCCATAAAACAGACTCCATGAGGGCTTTCAACAAAGGCCAGAGAACAGGAGCATACTCCGAGCTGGGGCTGGAGAGGGTGCACTTGTTGTACTTGAGGGATGTCTTTCATTAAACAAGTGAAGAGCATTTTCTGGTTGGGAGCAGCTGCACGTAGGCATCCTCCCCCACTGCCCCAACAGGGAACAAAGAACCATACAAACACGGAGCTAATTTATCTTCCTGAATATAAAAATGTTCCATCAATTTTTCAAGGAGATTTATTGAAGACATAGCCCTCAGCATTCTTTCTACAGACCAGTAGAGATGTCAGCAGCATCTCTCTTCTCTGCTGATATCACTATTGGGCAGCTCCCTTGGTTGCCTAGCTGGCAACCGATGCCAAGGAGACCAAGGCCACGCATGGGATGTTCTTCTGCTTCAGTTCCATTCACGCGAGCAATTGTTCCACACACATGAGGTACACCAACAATGTTAGCAATGGTGCCACAGAAGCAGGGTGGAAAACTGTTGATGCAAAACCCATCACATATGCACAGGGTAGATGGCTCCAAGTCTATTTGAACAGACTTTCTTCCCTAACCTCACACTGCTCCCCCATACCCTACACACTAGTCTTTTTGTTGTTTGTTTGTTTGTTTGTTTGTTTGTTTGGCGTTCGCTGTTCTCTGTTTCTTATCATTCACTGATGGTTGCCACAGTGACTTTCCTAAGCCTGCTCTTAAAGAGGGACACTCGGTGCTGCCCTGATCTTATATTTGGGAAGCAGAGGGCAGGGGAATAATGAATCACCAAAGCTCTACCTTTCGATTCTTTTCTCAGTAGAATTAAAGTTCAGTTTTAAAGTCTGAATTAAACTATCCCCTGAGATCCATAAAGTCTGTCAACAACATGGCCTTCGTTCTAGTGCAAATTCTTTGGGCAGCAATGCTGCACTGATAGATTTACTCTCTTCCTGTAACTGTGCATTTCTGAAGCTGCCATACATGAAACATGGACTAACTAAGGACAGAACCTGCATGGTTTGTGTTTGTACGTCCAGAAGATACCTTAATACCTGGCATGTAGTGAGTTTCATAAGATGTTGTCAAATGGCAAGCTAGATGAACACTGTTGTGGGAAGCCGCTTGTTTGTTTCCGGCTTCTCAGCCCCGAAATAACCACACAGAAACCGTATTACTTGCAATACTGTTTGGCCAATAGCTTAAGCATATTTCTGGCTAACTCATATCCTAAACTAACCCATCTCCATTAATATGTGTATTGCCACATGGCTGTGGCTTACCAGGTAAAATTCTGGTGTCTGTCTCCAGGTGGCTTCTCCCTAACTCTGTTTTCTTTCTCCCAGCCTTCAGTTCAGTTTTCCCGCCTAGCTCTGCTCTATCCAATCACTGGCTTAAAGCAGCTTCTTTACTAATCAATGGTATTCACAGCATACAGAATGGAATCCCACACCACCTCCCCTTTTCTGTTTAAATATAAAGGAAGGTTTTAACTATAACACAGAAAAATTACATATAACAAAACATATATCAAGTAAGAATTATAGTAACAGTATTTATATCTACTTTATCTTTTATCATAACTAAGGAAAACTATAACTGTAACTATTTATTCTTAAACTCCAATGAAGACTCCAGAAGGATCTAATATTACGTAAGTAAACAGGAAGTGCATTGTAAGAAACTTCCCAAACTCTAGAATTGACAGAGACATCTCACTACCTGGACAGTCAGCCAAAGTTTTTCTGTACCATTGGGGCATCTTCAGCCTACAGGTCTGGCAGACTTTTCCATGAAGCAGGAAATTTCAAAGACAGTTCCACCTATATTGGCAGCTTGTCAGTCACTTTTTTATGTATCCTGCAGAATGTCTTGCATACTCTTTCACAAAGCAGGAACCCGGAGGGATCATCTCACCTTTAGGCAAGTTCAGCAGTCATTTCTCTGTGGATCCTGCATATCCAGTTCACACAGCATAACGTCAAGCAGTTCAGGCAAGAGTAGTTTCTTGCCCAAATGGCTGTGCTTAACTCTATTCTTTTGTGTCTAGAATTATGTTCTAAGCATTCCCAGGTTTTATGTGTATATAGTTGACCACTTTGGGCTCCAATTTGTTGTAGGAAGCTACTTGTTTGTTCCTGGCTGCTCAGCCCCAAAATAACCACACAGAAACCGTATTATTCGCAATACTGTTTGGCCAATAGCTTAGGTATATTTTCAGCTAACTCATATCCTAAACTAACCCATCTCCATTAATCTTTGTATCTCCACGTGGCTGTGGCTTGCCGGGTAAAGTTCTAGCATCTGTCTCCGAAGGGGTTACATGGCTTTTCCCTGACTCCGCTTTCTTTCTCACAGCCATCAGCTTAGTTTTCCCTGCCTAGCTCTGTTCTACCCTATCACAGGCCCAAAACAGCTTCTGTATTAACCAATGGTATTCCCAGCCTACAGGGGGAAATCCCACATCAAGACACTATTCTATAGGTCCAGACCTCCACTGGATTTGATGCTGAAGTAAGGCAACGCTAAAGACATAACCTGATTCTAACCTTCCACAGTTCTGAGTGGAGTGAGTACTATTCTCTTCCCTGCAACAAACAGTCTGGCCATGGCAAATTAAGGGTGAACAGCTAAAGCTGCTGGCCCATGGCAGCGGCGGCTTACAGGATAGTCATTCAAACTTCTGTGAGTAGGAAATGAAGGCTTAGGGTGGAAGCGAGACTACGCCCACTCCAGTGACCCACTCTGTTGGCCACGTTTCCTGCCTCAAGGCTCCACGATTACCTAGAACACTACCACCACCCAAGGACCAAGTGTTCACACATTAGCCTTGAGGAATAGTTCACATTTGGACTAAAATACTCGGTTAGCCATACACTAATCTGCAAAACCAGCACAATAGCCATGCCTAGATTTGAGACACAATGGGTAACACTTCTCTATCTGTATTCACTGTTAAAACCAGGACTATGAGAGATCACCTTGTTAGTCTAACAGAAGTTGAGAAGGGCAGCCAGAAGATCTGTCCATCCAACCAATAATTACAGAACCCCTGCTGTGCAGCTGGCACCCTTCACAGGGGGCCCAGGTCTTCTGGGTCATGCAAATCAAAGAGGTGTCAATTCGCCTCCCATGGAAGAAGGTGTGGATTAAGGGGCCCCACTGTGGTTATACACAGCACAACAGAGCCAGGAAATTGATTCCTTGGGCAAAGGAATTATTTTTCTTTGAATGGAATTTTCCATTCTTATTTCTTTTTTGAAAGAGACATATTATGTCTCTTTCAGCTTATGTAATGCTTCATAAACAACCCGCATTTCCTCTTTTGAGGCTCACAAAGACTCTCATCTTTCTGAGCACGGTGACTACGTAATTAAGAAAAATGGAGTGTCAGATGCCACAGAGGATGGATCCATCTTTGAGAGGAAACCGGCATGCTTTCTGTGCTGGAAAAAAAAAAAAAAACTAATGTTGGAAGGAATAAAGTTTCAGTGACTGTCCTAGGTCCTAAACTGTCATTGGCTTGTGTGACCTTTGGTGGATTATGTGTCTCCTCTGGGTCTCAGTTCTTCTCCCTAATAGGTAATTGATAGTCCCACCCTAGGGCCACTAAAACAATAGGCCACCTGCCCTGCTACACTGATCACCTACATCAGAGAGAGGATTCAAAGACTTAACCCAGAAATGCCTTTAAGTTTGAAAGAACTTAAGGACACCAAGGGGACAGCTACTCTCTAAAGAACTCTTGTTTTTCTGTGAAAGGAACATTCACCTTTCCTGCATAAGCCTAGCTAGACTGGAATTCTAAGGATTTTATTTAAAATAGTCACAGTGCTCTCCTGCTCCCCTAATTCTCTCTCTCTCTCTCTGTCTCTCTCTCTCTCTCTGTCTCTCTGTCTCTGTCTCTCTCTCTCTTTCTCACACACACACACACTATATGTGTTTATTGTATGTAGGTCTGTGTATTATACATGAAAGAGTTAAGATTTTTTTCATTTGCTAAGAAGGAATTTTCACCTCCATGGAGGTTATATAAGCCTCCAAGATATGTGATCTAAAGTAGACAGTCAATGTATTTTTTTCACATACAGTCAATATTTTTAAATCAAAGCTTTCTTCCCTGTATATCTTACTTTAATCTTAACCTCATTTAGAGCAAAGCTGTGTTATCAGCAAGTGCATGTTTACAGTGGGAGAGGCTGGGCTACAGCACCAAGGGGGGATTGCTGTCTTAGCAACAGAGAAGGGTGTTCCTAGATACCTTCAGCAGTGAGCTGCTGCCTCGGCCAATGTCACACTCTTCTCCCCCAAGAAGCATCCAGTGACTGTTCCTTGTAGATTATAACATTTTACCCACTGCTAGTCCCGCCTTGGGAAACTCTCAAGGGCTACTACAGACATAGAGAACTTTATGTGGTTGGCTAAAGTCAGCTGACCAACTCCTGATGTATCTTTTCACTTCAGGATGTGATGTAGGGGGCTTGTAATAAAGCAGCTTGATGTCAATCTTTATTTGATCATGGGGAAACCCAAAATCAAGGATTTTGCATGACCACTCCTGTTATTTTCTGCACTGATTCCCCATGACTTCTATCTTTTATTCTTCATTTTAGCCTTGAGTGTCTCCTAGGGTCCTTCTTTCTGTCGTCCACCTTGATGAACTCCACTCAACTCTACAATCTATGAGAAGCCTCTCCCCATTTTAAAACTGTAACTTCTGAAGTACTTCGAATTCCAGGAAATTTGAAAACCATTCACCAGTCTATGGAAGGAAAATATTAGAATTTTAATTTTATTTATGTTTGATCCAATTACTAAAGAACAAATTGAACAACTAATATTCCATGGGCAAGTCACAGGGATGCAACAGAAGCAAGGTTGCCTTGGGGCCTCGGAATTTGCATGCTCAGAGGAGCTGAAGAGGCATTAGGAACCACTTACTTTTGACATCTAGCAAGTGCACAATCTGATGTATTTATGGATAATTTTGCCTTAAATGCTAAAATCTTCCTAGGGGTGTCTAGCAGTGGGATGCTGGAAACCATGAAGCTCCTGCTCCACAGAGGTCCACTGACCTCCCCTGGACACCGGAGAGCAGTTGAACCTTGAGATGATTCTCATACACTTGAGTCCATTAGGCACACTTTCCAAAGCTTTCTGTAATACATGAGATTATCCACAGTATCTAGGGAATAGTTCTCAATATTTGACAATAAATGCCCTTTACCATTTTTTCTTTTGTTTGTCTCTCCTGATATAGGAGTGTTTTAACAATGATTTTTTTTTTTAAATCACTTGAAAAAGAGAACATTTTGAAAACAGATGTCTGGTACTATTTCCACAATCACATGGTCTTGTTGCCTGAAAACAGTATGCCTCACTTAAAATATTTCTTTATCTGCTCTCTTTGGAGACTTGCTCTATTTTTAAATCTTCTAAATAAAGACATCTGGGTGGGGCTTGAACTTACTCATTGAAAGGATAGGGACTTGATACCATCTGATTAGTTCATAAGAGCAACTGATTGACAAAGTGATGAAGGTGAGAATTTATTAGGAGGCGGTGACAGAGACGATTTGCATAATTAGTAAATGGGACTGGAAAATGAAAGGATAAATGTTGTAGCAAACATAGCCACAGATGTATTTCTTTCTTTTGGATCTGCATATCTTGGCGAATTATCTTTCCTAGCTGCAATAGCCATTTGAATAATATATTCAAAGAAACTAAACTTTGAACCTCATCCTTAACAAAGTATTTACAAAGATCGTTAGCAAGCTGTTAAATCACGATTTGCATCCTCATTTGCATTGCTTTCATTAAAATAGGAAATTTTGTGGTAGCAAAAGATCTTTTATTCCATCAGTAGTAAAACAAAAATCACTTATATTACTTATCAGCATATCATTTAAAATTCCTATTCTATGTGCCTTAGATGTGATATTGGCATTATGCTATGTATAAATACTACTGGTAAGCATGTCTTAGATGATGTGCTCAAAATATTTTACTCCTAAATGCAAAAATAAAATCTTAAGAATGCTTCTTGGATTTATTTCCTGTAACTATTCTAAGAAATAACCACAAACTTAGTGACATTAGAAAGAAAGAAAGAAAGAAAGAAAGAAAGAAAGAAAGAAAGAAAGAAAGAAAGAAATTGGGGCAGGGAAATGGCTCAGTAGGTAAAACATTTGGCATGCAGTCGTAAAGACCAGAATCCAGTTTCCCAGAACCCCCATAAAAGCCAGGTGGGCATGGCAGCACTCAGAAGGCAGAGACTGGGAGCCCTGGGGCAAAACTGCACACTAGCCCAGTTGGTGAGCCGGGTTTCAGCAAGATACCAGACCCCATCATAGAAGGAGAAGAGAGACAAGGAGGAAGCCTAACATGAACTGCTGGCTTCCACATACGCAAGCACACACATGCACCTGCACTGTCATACATGTGCACCTCAACATGTGTGAACACATGTGCACATGCAGAAAGCAAAAGACATTTCCACTCTTCTAGTTCTAGAGGCCATAGGTATTGAGACCTGTCCCCAGAGTTTCTGATTCAGCAGGTCTGTGGCTGATTGAATAATTTGCATGTTTGCCAGGTTCCCATGCTTTCGTGAAGCACCTGGCCCTGGGGTCACATTTTGAGAAACACTAAAGAGGAAATGTATTGAGGCCCTCATAAGTTAGAACAAAGGGCTAGATGCCAGAGGCGTGATCTCTAGCTAGCAAGTCCTGTGGCTCAAGGAGACAAAGGAAAAGGGACCCAATGGGCAAAAAGGACACAGAGCACCTGCTGGCTTAACACACAGCCTGGTGATCTAGTGGCCAGCAACCAAACTGAAGCCTCAACAGTCAAATATTTCAACTTAGTATTGAGTACTAAAGACTACTTAGTCTTTAACTTTAGTCAAAGACAATGATAAAGTCATGTTATCGTGCGTTCTTGAGAGTTGATGCAAGCAGATCTTAGGGTCAATTTCCTCATTTGAATGAGTCCATCTGCAAGGAGCTCAGAAACCCCTGAAGAAATAGAGAAGACAACCATGAGTAAGCTGACAGGGTCATCAGCCATGGCTTCCAGAAAAACAGGGTCCACTCATTACTTCATGCCAGAAAAAAACAGCTATTCCCTAAGTTGAGAACATGAAAACCCCAGCTGCGATGTCTCCTGTCATTTGGGTGTGGGCCATGCTCGCATGAGCGCCATGTGTAGAAGAAAACAACACACCTCTGAGATGCTTGCTGAGGGAGAGCAAACCCATCAAGCATCTCTCTTTGAATCACTCCATCAGACCCTTTCCTACGTGAGCACAGAGAACTCAGTAAGTAGCACAAAGCGATGGTCACTATGGCCAACATGGAGCAACACTTCTGCCACAAGCCGGGAGGAAGCACGCAGCTCAAGTGTCCACAGTGTCACCAAGCATCAGAGGATGCCATGACCCTGACACCACACAATGATTTCCTTACAGCTCTTCAGGATGCTGGCAGAGAGGCAAAATCAATGGCCAAGGCTTCGAGCCATCATCTAGGATCAAGACCGAGTGCATTCTTCAGTACAAGTCCCTTGCTGACGATTCATCAGGAGCTAGACACCCTGGACTGTTTCTGGAACGGAAAATCAATACGCCCGTCAATGAACTGCCTCTCCTGCTGGAGCTGGCGAGCGTGCTGTTCCCAAGTCTGCTCATAGTCCGTTTGCCCCTGGCTTTCCCAACACCCACACAACTCTCTTTGTCTCAGGTCAAGAGAGGAGCAGCTTCTCAAATTTCAGATGCTATTATGTGAACATCTGTGAGGAAATAAAGTGTGCGTGTGGTTTCCAGGCCGTCCCCTGCTTGGGACCCCACATTTCATTTCCAACCCATTGAGACCCAATGCACCTGTCAGATGGATCCATGCTCAGTGGGTGGCTCTAAGTCTATAAATAATTCAAAGACAATAAACAAACAAGGGCTCCATTCCCTTCACTGAGAGGAGACCGAATTTAGAAGATTATCACCTTAAGCTACAATTTAGGAAATTACATTTCCGTTTCAAAAGAACTGATCCTATAGACATAAAGTAAAATCTCCCTGAATGCTGTCTGGCAAATCCCTGCCATTTTCCATTACAACAGCATTGGTCACCATGAACCCAGTGCTGCAGAAACCCAACCAAAATGCCACACTGGACAATCTAGTAGGCATCAGAAATGTCAATTAATTTCCCATTGCGAACAAAGTAGACTCTTAAATGTGTCTCCAACCATCAGTCTGACGTGTCTGTGTTGGAGGAGTCAGTCATGTCCGTGGTGTGATGACTCTGATGTATAACTGGGGCAAGAGAACATTCTAGTCTGCTGGGCTTTGGTCACTTTTCATCTGTTTCAAGATGACTTGGGAATTGTCAGGCAGAGTGCCCCCCTCCGCCCCCCCAAAAAAACAAGTTACTACAAATTTGGGAGGCTGATCAGAATCCCGGTTTTACTTCTCAGGGTACCAAGACAACAGGGAGGTGCAAGTGTGGGTGCAAATAGTCTGTTTCTGAAGGAAGCAGACTCCGTGAGGTCTTGAGGGTCTCCACATCCCAACCATTCATACCCGTTTTTAGTCAAGCCTCTAAGAGAAGAAGACTCTCTTCTTAGGGATCTATGGATGAAGATCTCCCAAGACAAGGAGGAAGAATCTCACAACTTCATCCTCATTTGTACTCAGAGTGACCAAAGGCACCCTAGTTTGGAGAAGATCCAAGATTTAGCCGGAGAAGCCTAGGCAGTCTGAACTTGAGTAGCAGGACACATGGACAGGACTGAGAACGTTGGACATTGCCTCTGTCCTCAGCCATGGTTCTCCTAAAAGCTGCGTTCTCAGTGCTGTGTGGTTGGTGCAATCTAAGGAGAGGTCAAACCACACACAGGAACGAGCCCCAGGACTGCAAAGTCCTAGTTGACTCTTCGTATGTAATTCCTATGGGGCGATGACCATAAGAAAATCCAGACACTGGGAAAATGATTCAGTGAGAAGTGTTTTCTACAAAAGCCTGAGTACTTAAAGCCATGTTTCCAGAACGCACGCAAAAAGCCACGTGTGGCCATACACAACTGTAACCCCAACTCTGGGGGAGTAGAGACAGGAGGATTCGGAGCTTGCTGAACATAAGCCCGCTTGTGGAGAAAAAAAAAATGCAAGCTTCAGGTTCCATGAGATATTCAGTCTCAAGGGAATAAGACAGAGAGCAAGAAGCTGCCCCAAGTGTTTTCCATACCACACAAAGAAAAACCTGTGTTGCTCACTCTTCATCCTGGTTTCATTTACTCAGCCTGCATAAGTGGAGCGCAAGTATAGTGCACCAGTGTGCAAGGAAGACAGCAATGTGAATGCCCCTCCCGAGGAGCCTATCTGCATGATGCCTACCCTAGTGAGAATAGGGGAGAACTCTCTAAAGTCAGTAAAGAACTTTCTGACCACCTTAAATCCCATAAATAGATTGAACCAGATGCAGAGAAAGGATGGGACAGAGGGGAGTCCCTTCAGATAGTGTGTTCAGGAAAAGGTCTCTCTGACATTAAAGGTGACATTTAAGACTAGAGGCATGAGAAGGAGCCAACCATGAGGAAGGCAGAAGAACATTCTAGACAGATAGATGAGCACGTTCCAAGGCTCCTAAGCCTCTGTGGAGCCCAGGCACAGAGCAAATGCCAACAGACAGGGAGTAAGGCTGAAAGCAGACAAGAACCATAGCCTGTAGAAGTTGGGGAGCCCTGGGCAGGCAATCACAATCAATTTGAAGCCACTGGGAAGATGTTGAAAGGTTTTAAGCAGAAGGCTGACACAGTCCACTTAATGTTTCCCCAGCTCTTTCTGACTGCTCTGTGGAAAATGGGCTGGGTAGAGTAGAAGGATAACCTGCTAGGATGTGGAGTAAGTTAAAACATGCTCCGTGTGCTCCATGAAATCTAGGAGGTCAGCCTGCGATGAGGCAGGGAGTGAAAAGGATGACCATTGCGGAACTCCTGCCATACATTCCGTGGGGCACATGTACCATAGGTGCCACAGCATTATGAAGAAGGGCATTGGGTCTCGTTTCCTGTCACCTAGCAAATTAAGCTGTGTCGAGATAGAGTCAGAGGGTGTGGATGGTGGTCGTTAGCATACCGTGTGAATCTTCACATAGAGTCAGAGGATGTGGATGGTGGTCGTTAGCATACCGTGTGTATCTTCACATAGAGTCAGAGGGTGTGGATGGTGGTCCTTACCATACCATGTGTATCTTCATGCAAAAATGAGCGTGGCTTAAAAACCACTCCGCATTTTCCCTGAAACTGAAGATTTCATCCATGCAGGGGTGAGGCTTTGGCAATTGATTATCAAATTATAAATAGGAACTTAGTGGAGTTTGGAATTCTTGGTTTTCAAACAGTGTGTTTCCTGAAAAATTCCATAATCAAGTTTTTCTGGGTCTGGTGACAGTGACTGTGGCGGTGGCAACGACTGAAGCAAGTGTGTTGGGCTACATGGGAAGATCCGCTTCTGCAACCCATCAGGTCACGGAGCTTCATGCAGATCAGCAAAGTGGTCTTCTCTCTTGGGAGCTCAGCAGCAGCAGCCACTCTCAGATCTCCATGATCGATGAGGATATGAGCGCCATGATTAGCAGAGACGACAGGTCGGAGGTCTGTGTAGCTGGGTGGGGGCAGTGACCCAGCACTGGCAGTTAAGAAATAAGGACATCCCCTCTGCTTTCCCTTCTGGCAAAGAGGCTGGCTCTGGATGTGAAAAATGGCCTAGCAGCACAGAAAAGGAAGGAAATCCTGAGACCAAGGCTGAGAGAGAAGGTTTCCTTTCTTTTCCCTCACCATCCTTCCTAGCTCTGGAGACACGGTGAATAGCCGAATGCCAGAGGGGTACACCACTCTGGACAACACACATGTCCCATAAAACCCTCTCTGTCACTTGTTGGTCTTGGGTTACTGAGCTGCTTGAGCTCCAGCTTCCTGGACACAATGTTACTCTAAGGCTCGCACTTCGGACTTGTTGCAGGTCCAGAAGGAGGAGAGCTTGCTCAGTGTATCTATTCCCCCTTCTCCTCAACCCCCTTGAAAGGATGCACTGGTTTCTCCTGCCTGGAGACTTGACCTCAAAGACAGCGCACACGTGTGCAGGCAGGGCAGGGGGGCGTGGCAGGGAGAAGGGAGGCTGTAGGTGCCTTCCCTGCTGGAGAGACCATCCTGACAGGAAAGAAGGAAGTAGAAGTCGAAGACTGGGCAGGATGCTCAAGGCCCACAAGGCCCCGCCCCAAACTCATCACTGTTCTGACACTTGCATGTTAGCTCCGCTTTCTTCCAGAGCAATTGCTGTATCCACGTTATCTTACCTCTGACGAAGGATGAGCAGACGACACTCGAAGCTTTGCAGGTGGCCTCTCACCACGCAGTGGACTCTTTATTAATGCTTTCATGATGGCTGTCGATATAAACCCTACCGACTCCTTCTGTGCTCTTAGATTAACCTTTCCTCCCTCTCATTACGCTAGTGTCTGCTGCGTTCTACAGAGAAACAGCGCCTGGTGGGCACAGTCATTAGCTGGAGGGGATTCCCACCTATACTAAGATAGGCAGACAGCTTTCTGAGTATATTAGGGGACCTTAAGGTTTTCCTGTGGTTCGTTATTCTGTTTCCTGGATGTACTCTCTGCTGGAACTTCTAAATGTCTTACAATCTTGTTCTGTGCTGGAGATGGCCCAAGCTAAATGCTCACCCCCTTCTATCTGCTGGCTGTGCGGGCTAGCGGAGTGCCTAGAAACAGAGAACCCCAAACCAGAAGACTGAATCTGAATCTCAGTGCCACGCTTACTAATGACCTCAGGCAAGTCACTAACACAGTAAAGTGAGACAAAGCAAGCCCCTGCCCTTTAATGGTTATAGGAATGAGAGACATTAATAGTGTAAATGTCTGGGATAGTTACCTCGACACATAATAAGCTATTGTGAAATACAAGGAAACTCTCCTTTTCTCCTCTGTCTTCCTGCTAGGAAAAAAAAATCTAAAATAAGCGGTATTTATTTTCATGCCTCATTCAGTACAAAATTTAAGTGTAAGCATCCAGCAAAGTTAGCCTTCCTCTGTCAGGATGGCCTGTCTTGGGGCTCCCACCTTCTGCCCTGGTACAAAAGAGAGAATGGCAGGCCAAGGTGTCCTGGGACTGCTCCCTCCCTGAGTGACAGCTGGTGCTGTCAAGAGTCATTACTGCTGCTGAGCGCAGACCTTCTGGCAAAGGCGGGCAGCGCAGAGGCACCACCGCCTCCCTGCCCACCTGTCAGCCTCATCCAGGAACAGCGCAGATATTTGCTCTTTTCTTCCGCCAGAGACCAGCAAGCCCCAGTGCCTTCATTACTGCTCGCCGCCTCTTCAGTCCCAGCCTGCCTCCCTCCCCCTGCCGGAATACAAACTCTCCAACCTAGTCTTCCAAGAAGGGGATTAGGCCCAATTAATCTCTGGACAAATGTCAAGGAGTCTGGGGGAGGGGCCACCTTTCAAGGGCCGAGCCCCAAAGAGCAAATCAAGACAGACGTGTGCCGGGCTGCTCTGCACCAGGGTGAACCGCAGCAGCTGCCAACACAATCAACCAGGCCCTCTTAATCTCAGGCTTAGCTTCTGAGGGGACTCGCTTTCTTGCCAGCCTGTCTTGACAGACCGCAAACACCCCGAGCTGCAGCTCCTCTGCTCTGACCATCTGTGGGGCTTGTGGGGTCTGGGAGCAGGACCGGAAGCCTCCCCTGTAACAAGCAACGATGCTCCGAGCAGCATCCCTATCCTGTAGCTGTATCTCCTCTTGACTCCCTGGCTGCCCTCCTCTGTCCCGGTCCACCCTCAAAGGGCTGGCACTCATTTCCAAAGCAGCCTGCATGCAAAATGAAGAGACCTAGGAGGCAAAGAAGACAGCTAGGCAGACAGGCTGCGGCCCGAGTGAAGGGAGTTCTCATATCGACATAAAATGATCTGGCACCACAAGCCTTCTATTGACCTAGCAGACAGAATCCTGGGCAAACCCTGGGCATATTTCTTTTCTTTGCTATGATTACCAGAAAGACTGCAATCCAGCCGTACTGAAGCAACTGTTCTTGCAATGCTCCTGGAACCAGGATCCTCAAATGCTACCTAAAATTGCTCCAACTTTTTGATTTACATGTCAGTGTCTAGTAAATTAATGTGCTTGTATTAATCCTCTCTCTTTCTCTGTCTGTCTGTCTTTCTCTCCCAAGACCTGGCTTAACCAGCAGGTTGTTAAGTGCACTTTCACCTGCTCCAGTCCAGTGATTCAGTAATTAATTTTCATGATGGCGATCTGGAAGGATTTCTAGAGCCCATTAGAAGATCCAAGGATTCTCTCCCCCTACTGGCTATCCCGATGGCTATGCATATGCTTGGTGGGTGGGGGTGAGAGACAGTCGGGTGTCCAAGCCTGCTGTGAACACACACCAGTTGTGCGACCTTGGTTCAATTCCTTAACCTCTCTGCCTACTGCCATTTTCTAGTCTGCGACATGGGAATACAAAGTTGATTGAGAAAGACAATAGCTTATCCTCTAGCTACGGACTGTGTCCTATGAGCCAAACGTTGCAGGTGATGTATCTGAACCATCTTGATTAATTCTCACAATGGTTTTTTGTTTGTTTGTTTGTTTGTTTGTTTGTTTGTTTTTTTCGAGACAGGGTTTCTCTGTAGCTTTGGTGCCTGTCCCGGAATCACAACGGTTTTTGTCACAGTCTAGTGTGTCCAGCTTCACCTCCACGCTTGCAGCACCCACAGCCAGTGCTAACAAGAGTACCTGATTAGCACAAACACCTTCCTTCTGCTGGATGCCACAAGCAGTCTACAGTCATCACCCAAAACATGTCTGTGCTGAGGTGACTTTCAGTTCCTAAGAGAGTGTGGCTCATGTAGCCAACGCAACACACTGGTCTCAGGCAGAGTCTCGGAATCGAACACATGAGATTTCTGCAGCAAGACATCTGACTGTCCTCCCTAGACAGGGCAAGAGCAGCATGACATCTCAGGTTTGCTACCCACACAGCTCAGCACAGGCAGAAGTGAAGCAAAAAGCATCTAGTCCACACCCAGAGGAGTGCACAACCATTGGACACTTTGAACTAATCCTGGCCATAGCAAATGTAAACTAAAATATCTATTTATATAAATCCAAACATTCAAATACACAGTAGTATCGGCGGAAGAAACTCTTAAGAGCTACAGAGACAGTACCGTAACGGGAAGATGAAAGACGATTTTAAAGCCCAAAGATTAAACCTTTTGCATAACGATTTAACTAGAAAACCTCTAGCTAAGAGAGCTTTAGCTAGAAACCCTGAAACCAAGCAAGCTACCTTTGAACAATTTTATGAACCAAGTTGGGGTGGGGAGTATTGACAAGGTTGTTTCAATTTCACGATTTCATCAGCTTGCTGGGTGGAGGGCCAGGCTTCTAGTTCCAGTTCTGACAGGAATTACTGAATTCGGAAAGCATGACTCTAGAGTGACCTGAGATTTGTCAACAAAACTGGTCACCAGTCTTGTCCTTTACACTAGCTGTGAAGATCAAATGGGGCAGGATTCATCACTGCTCGTATGACTAAAGTGTTCAGCGAGCTCAAGTTGTTTATTACCTTTTCAAATTATTCTCAAGATGATTACAGCTTTAATTACACACTGTTTCGTGTTTGAAGGGCACAGTGTTGTTGGGATGGGACAAGATCCCCAATTAAATCTCTCTTATGTGTGCATCACTGTTGTTGTTTCCCGAACATCAATAAAGACCGGCGCTGGTGGGATGACCATGCTGCTGAACTATTTCTCTGGTTTGCCTGGAGTTGCCCTTAGGACACAATGACGGGCAGCTGTGTCAAACCACGTAGGTACCGAATGCCTGATGGACCTTTGCACATTGAAGAAACAAGCTTTCCAAGTGTCAAGTTGATCCTCATCCCCCAACTTCCTGAAGCTCGGCTTGGGTCTCTTTAGTTGCTATAGTCTATGGAGAAAGCACCGTCAGCATCTCACGACTCATCACTAGTCCCATGGAGCCTCTGATGTTCTCCATGACCCAGGCCAAGGAACAGCATCTCTCTCAGGTGAGCTCGCCACCTGATGAGCCTGGCTGGATGGCCAAAGACGATTGGCTGTTGATATCTAGTGCTCTTAATGGAAGACACTTCTCACTGTACTCAAAGCTTAACTGTTTCTGACTTGGACGGTGGCACTAATGCCAGCCTCATGCTGGTGAAGTCAACCCAGCCAAGATAGCTGATACCACAGCCAATAGCAGAGTGAGCCATCTCTGCCCTCGTGATAGGGACACACACACAGAGAGAGAGAGAGAGAGAGAGAGAGAGAGAGAGAGAGAGAGAGAGAGAGAGAGAGCAGCCATGGGAAAGTTTGTGGCCTGCTTCCCTGTGCATCTCTACAGCCTTTCAACTGGAGAAGTCTCAATGGCTGAACGATCTGTGCCATTAGCCACAGCTCTACAAAATCAGCCATGAGTATTCTCTGGCCTCACGGTTATCTCTCTGCCAAGGAGCAATGGTTTTTTTAAGATGGTAGCATTTGCTAGCAAATGGTTCCTGGGCAACTAGGTTGCAACAAAGTAGGTACCCCCTAAAAATGAAAATGTTGCAGGGGTTGGAAGTGTAGCTCAGTGGTAAAGAGTATGTTTAGCAAGCTCAGGGCCTTTGCTTTAAGCCCAGAATGGAAGGGAGGGAGGAAGGAAAGAAGGAGGAAGGCAGGCAGGAAGGAAGAAAGGAAGGAGGAGGGATGGATGGATGGATGGATGGATGGATGGATGGATGGAGGGCTAGTTCCAACTATCCCCTTCCACAGACAAAAGAACCTACCAAGCTACCTTGGCTGTGTAATAAACCTAGTAATTACCCTCTGTGGCTAAGGGCCATCCTGGGTGTTATGATCCAGAGCCCCAGGGCAGGCATGGACATGGCAGTCAGTGCACAGCATAAAGCAACACCGGGCTTGGAGCCCAGACTTTCTTTTCTTAAGAGGCTATGGCGCAGTGGAGGCAAACATACAAAGCTGCCGTGTTGTTCTATTCCTGGCATAAGATAAAGTATAGGCTGTGATAAGAGACCTAGAGATGGCTGTGACAGTTAGAACTTAATTTAGTCTGTCCTGAGGTGAGGTCTCTAGATCTCAGTCACAGTGTGTGTGTGTGTGTGTGTGTGTGTGTGTGTGTGTGTGTGTGTTGAGATTTAAATAGCTGATATCAAAATGTAATGTGGAAGTTACCATGGAGGCTGAGGTTGCCCTGAACTTTTGACGCAGCAAATAACAGTTCCTGAACCACTACCTGATGGCCTTGGCCACTGATAGAGAAACTGGAGTTCTCAAGGCAGAAGACACCTTACACGAATTCTAAACTGGAAATCTCTTAGCCTGTGCTCTCCTGTAGCATTGTTTTAAGACATATCAGAAAATGAAGATGGAGGGGTGGGCTTCTCTGCTTTGTGATCCCTTTTAACAAATGCACTTATCCAGCACAAAAATTAACTTCTGCCAGCCCATCCCCTACCACTGCTGGGGGGGGCAGTTGAGGGGGCTCTCTCTGAGATCTACATTGCTTGCTCACAGACTTGATGACAATCCAGTCACTGAATATGGATGGATCAAGTAACCCAAGCCCAGAAGATGGTAAGGGAAGGCAAAGGCACAGCTTTCACGTGAAATCAATTACAAGTATTTTCCTCATTAGGGGTGCTGTGGAGGATAACAAGGACAGGAGGTAGTTCTTCTCTCAAAGGCTTTGAGATAAGACCAACTCAGGTGGATAGACTATAGGGTAATCAGCTGTGATCTATAAGGAAATAAAAAGAACAAAGAAGTTGGACATGGTGGCCTGTGCTTATGGTCCCAGAAGTCTGGAGGCTGAGGTAGAAGGACCATGATTGCAAGGCTAGGTCAGGCGATACGGTGAGTTTCTGTCCAGAAAGACACAGGGAAGGAAGGGCAGATAACGCAATACTTCAAAAGGGGATCAAGCAGCACAAGGCTGGGATCATGAGCTTTCAAAGATGAGGAGTTTGGCATGGAAAGCAGGTGCAACCGCTGTTGCAGGTCAAAGACTCAAGAGGCCAAGGACACAAAGGGGAGAAGGCGCTCTTAGGGACTGAAGGGAAATGCTCGATATCAAAGTCACCCTGAAAGGTTTACCTGTGACCCAAGGTGAACCGAGATAGACCATTACCTCATCTGTACTCCGACTCTGCATCTTTACAAGGTGAGGATGCACTAGAGATGCAAAAAAGTATCTGCAAAATCTCTGTCTGTGTGGAGTCCCTCACAGTGTCGTAAGTAATACAAGGTGCTTACACAGCCCACAGGCCCTGGGTTCAGGATATGACCAGTAACACGAATGGCTGAGACTCCGTTACTGCTTTTGGTCTCAGGTGGGAGTGAGCCCTGGGCTCTTCAAGATGGCACATCGGGTAGCTTCCCCTAGGATTTTAAATCTCACAACAGGAAGGAAGTTGTTTGGATGGAATATCATAAGAGGAAAACCAGTCTAAAGGGCTTCAAACCTCAGAATCATCCTTAATTTCTCTCCCTTTTCTCACCTGCTACACCAGTCAGAATGAAATCCTGCGAATCCCACCTCCACGCCACCTCAGGCTTCCAGCAACCCATATCCCAACATCACTCAGCTCAACGTTCTGTTACTTTCCTGTGATACAGTGTTATCATAAGGACATTCGGACTTTCTCTCTGTAGGTCATCAATTCAGTCTGCTGAATAAACAAAAAATAGACATGTTTCTAGGAGCATACACCTTTGTTGACACAGTCGCGCACATGGGAGCCAGGCAAAATGCGAAATGCGAAGACAGGCCGGATAATTGAGGCTTCGATGCCCTCTTCGCAAGGGAGGGCGGCACGGAGAAGGCAGGCAAGCTTAGATGGGAGAGCGGAGGCCGGAGAGAGAGTTCCTCCGAGCTCTAGCTGAGGAATCTGCTCTGCAGGCTCTCTTCTGTGCCGCAGTTTTACCTGCCTTGGCTCATGACATTTCAGCAAGACTGCCAGCAATCGTGTTTCTTGATAGCTGATCACATCTGGGGAAACGTGAGGGGGCTTAAGATAAAGTCCTCCCATGCTTCCCTGGTGCTCTCAGCTTGAAGGCAAAGTGGCGTACTTAGCACTGATGTTTTCCAAGCATCAGCACCATATAGTATCTATAAGCAATATTTAACATTATTATAATCACATCTTGAAGGTTAACCAACATAATTTTAATTACTTTCTAAAATTCATGGTTAACTCACTACTCTACTGGCTAACACTTTTCTTAGCACACAGGAGCACGTAAATGCATGTGTGCTTGTGCGTGCCTGCACATGAGCGTGTATTCACACACACTTTAATGCAGACTCTGATATTTTCTATTACTTGGTTCTTTCTCTGATATTATTCAGTTGAAGAAGAGAATTCAGAAACCAGAGACTTGCTGGTTTAATTTTTTTTTAGACTCCCACCATCATCACAAGAGGAGCTTATACAAGTAAATTAAAGCCATTTACAATTCCCATCAGCATTTAAAAAACACTTTATGATTTATTTCTATGCAAGGAATTTTTAATTAAGCTTAAAATTAAGATAATGCCCAAAGTATTGTATTGGATCATGTATGGGACTCGACTATAGCATAAGAGTGTCACCAGTTTGATTCTGAATAAACTCATGGTGAAAAGCAAAGGTCTATATTTTCTACTCAAGTTTAGGTAAATAAAGATTCATCATGTGTCCTGGGTGAGTGGTCAGTGCAGGGCAGCCCTGCAGATTTGTGGGAGAGCTCCCACAGGACTGAGCTTTAATGATTTGGCCTCTCAAGGATTCACAAGTTAGAGGCTTGGTCCTCCATGAGGCCATCCTGGGGAGTGGTGGAACACAGAGAAGTGGCACCTAGTGGGAGGTGACTAAGTCATGGGGGCACATGACCTTTGAGGGATAAAGCTGGTCTCACAGGACCCCGAGTCGTTCCCTTTAGAGTGGGCTGTGGAGAGGAGCAAGCTGCCCCCTTTCTTGCTCTCTTGCTTCTGTTATTATATGGTGCTTCCCTCCTGCACGCGTTTCCGCCATTCTGCCATCTGTGATGAAGCCACTGCTAGAGACCAAATAGCTGGGGCCACGCCATCTCTCAGCCTTTATGCTGGGAGTTCAATGAACCCCTTTTCTTTATGCAGGATGAAACTGTGGGCATGTCTTAAGTAAGTGGAAAGAAACAGCAGTGGTATAAAAGCTATCTTTATGACCTAGTGCCCAAGGGCTCATAGTTTCTTTTCTCGAGATGCCACACGTCCATGCTCAGACTCACCCTGCAGGAAGAGATCACAATGTGGCTGAGTTAACTGGACAAACCCATCATGACATCAATGACCCAAATGGGATCTCACCCATGACAAAGACTTCTCCCCTTACTAGAGAACTATGTAGCCACCAAAATACAGTAGTAGAAAAATACAGTATTTGGCTCCGTGGTATAATATTTAGTCTGCATAATTCACACTTTCTTCATCTGTCAAAAAGTCCGATGCAATTACATGGTAGTATAACAACTGGGGTCTAGACAAGAACACAAACATCACTTCACATACGTTTAAAGGTTTGCTTATTTCTCATGGATGTGTATGTATGTGAGCCTGTGTGAGTTTGTGTGACCCATGCATTGCCTGCAGAGAGTGGAAGAGGTTATCCAAAGCCCTGGACCTAGAGTTACAGTTGGTTTGGGGCCACCCTGTGGAGGCTGAGAATGGAGCCTAGGTCCATTCGCAGTGAGCAGTGAGCATCCTTAACTGCTAACTTCATTCCTCCTGCCCCTTCAGATATTTTTGATAGAGCAGATACAGACAGAGAAGTGGTTATTCAGGTGTGTTGACTATTGGCCCAACCAGATAATGGACCTCCGCCGAACAGAACTATTGCGGGAAGCATATCTATCCTTGATGGAAGAAAACAGGGGGAAAAGAAATGTTATCAGAATCTGAGGTGGAGCCACCAGTGGAAGCTAAAGCCAAGCTTGCCAGGCTCACGGGAGGTGGAGCCAAAGAGAAGATGCAGCCCAAGGTAGCAGGGGCTTGGGGCAGGGGGCTTGGACAACATGGTTTCCTTCTAACTTGCTTCCTGTATCTCCCCAGGGCCTTTGAATGCCAGTGCCACCCCCTCCTGCAACACAAAACAGAAGAGAGCTGGGGTGAGATGGGATCCAAAGGCCAGCAGCTAAAGACGTGCCCAAGACTCCACATAATTACCATGAGGCTTAAATGAGGCTCCACATAAAAGCATCCATCACAGGGCCTCGTGCATACTTAGCTTTCAATAAAGGTTTGTTTAATAAGAGAGTGCAGTCCACAGGGAGGGCAGGGTGACTCACAGTGTTACCAACCTACTGCTGCAAAGCGAAGATGCTTATTACTTTAATTTTTTTTTGGAAAGAGTTAAAAAAAATACTTCAGCAAAAATGTGTTGCCATCATCCAAACAGGAAACTGCAGATGGTATTTACGGTTTTCACAGAAGTGTCTCAGTTAAATTAATTGCTTATCTGTTAATTTTTTTAAGCTGGCAGCTCTTTTTTTTTTTCCCCCAATGTGATCACTTTATGCAGAAACCAGCAGCCAATTAAATCAGAACAAATGACTGGCTAATGTTTAAGGTTATTCCTGGCTCTGACTCCCCACGAGTGCCCAGTGGCGTCCATGATACAGTGATAAAAGGACCTGGGCTTAGTTCTGCTCCTTGTCAGGCCCAAGTACCACCTGAACCCATATTGACAAAACCCCCTCTTCCAAAAATCTTGAACACCATTGGGCAAAATAGAAATCATTTTAGTCTCTTGGCTTTGAAAGGGGACTTCCCTAAGATAATTTATGTGAAGAGTGTGTTCTGTCTTTTAAAAGGACACCGAAGGTTCCTTGTCCTCCTTAGGTTTTAATCTGCTCACAATGCAAACATTTATTTAGCCTGGATGCAATAGAACTGAGTTTTTAAATTCATAAACAGATTTGGAAACACCTAAAAAATAGTGATGCTGCCCATACAGGACGACAATAATAGTAGCAATAATAATAATAATAATAAATTATATTTATATGGTGTTTATTATCAATTATCATTGTGCCCAGAACTTCATAGCTATCAGCATATCAATTTTCTGACAAGCATGAAGTAGGTGCCGGTAGATTTCCATTTTACACAAAAAGCAATGGAAGCCCAGAGAGACTCAGTAACTTGCTTATGCTTCTGTGTTGGTTACTTTTCCTGTGCTGTGATAAAATACCATGACCAAAGCAACTTTTAGACAAGTGTTTATTCTGGCTCATAGTTCTAGGTGAGTAAGAGTCCACCACAGCAGGAGGGAAGAGTCCACCATGGCAAGAGGGAAGAGTCCACCATGGGAGGAGGGAAGAGTCCACCTGGGAGGAGGGAAGAGTTCACCATGAGAGGAGGGAAGAGACCACCTGGGAGGAGGGAAGAGTCCACCTGGGAGGAGGGAAGAGTTCACCATGAGAGGAGGGAAGAGACCACCATGGCAGCAGGGAAGAGTCCACCATGGCAAGAGGGAAGAGTGTAGTAGGAAGGGCCACTTGTTGGTTCCCAGCTACTCAGCCCCGAAATAATTACACAGAAACTATATTATTTAAATCACTGCTTGGCCCATTAGCTCTAGTTTCTTACTGGTTAACACTTATACCTTAATTTAACCCATTTCTAGTCATCTGTGTATCACCACATGGCTGTGGCTTACCAGGTAAAGTTCAATCTGGCTCCGGCAGGCTACATGGCTTCTCTCTGACTCCGCCCTTCTTTCTCCCAGCATTCAGTTTAGTTTCCCCTGCCTACCTCTATTCTTTTGACCTATCAGGCCAATCCAGTTTTCTTTATCAACTAACCAATCATATTCACAGCAAACAAAGGGGAAATCCCACATGACAAGAGTCCATGATGGCAGGAAGGCAAGGGTGGTAAGTGGCAGGCATAGTGACAGGAAGCTGAGAGATCACAACTTCAATAGAAATACAAAGCAGGGAGAAACCTGAAAGCTCGAAGCTCTTCCCTACCTGTGTACTTCCTCCAGCAAGGCTCCACATCCTAAAGTTCCCATAATCTCCCCAGAGTGGTTTCATTGAGAGCTAATCCCCCATAATCTGTGGGAAGTGGACAACTGGTCAACCCCAGAAAGGTGGAAAATACAAAGTTCATGCTGTGTACATCTACCCCAATAAAAATGAAAAACAAAAGCAGAACCATCAGCTTGGGAATTTCAGCGTCATTTCAATCCTTTCCTGCATTTACTAGTCCCAGACAATCACAAGGTTAAAACAAAAAGTCAAAGAACAATTCTTTTGCTCTGGAACAATTTCCTTTTTACATTTCTGCATGTCATCATAAAGGAGCATGAAACCGAATGCTTTTTGATAAATAAGGCAACACTACTAATCCCAATAATGTCCACATTTTGTAACTTCTAATAGGAATACATTTCTTGATGTTTCTAGAAGTGCATGTGTACCATTAAGGAGAAGTCCTTCGGGACCTGACTGAGGGAGAAACCGCGTGCCATTCTTGCAGGAAAAGAAAGCACAACAAAGCAGTGGTTGCCTTTGCCTTGCTGTGTCTGCCCAGCAAAGCATCCTTCCCCTCGATGCGAACTTCAGTGGCTAAAGCAGGCATGGGAAATGGCAGGGGAATGTGATCCTGCTGAGTTTAACAGGTAGAAGAGAGAGGCTTGGGGACCACTGCAAGCTCTCTGATCACTCTAGGGTTTGTAAATATTTCTTCATCTATTCCAAACTTCATTTTAATTATAACTTATAATTAAATAAAGATATGATATAAATTATAGTGTATAATGACAAGGAAGGAAAACCCAGTCCCTTCATCAAAGGATGTGGCCAACATCCTGCCATGTGTATCTTGCCCTAGTGCAAGTGACTGCACCTGCTATTCTGCCAAGAGCAACATCTCCCTTCCTCCTCCCAGGACCTCTCAATGCCCTTTTGTCGGAGAGTCCAAAAGCAGAGGAGCTACAGGCATGGAAAGACATGGCACTGTGTGTTTCACTTGCGGGAGTAAAATGCCCTCTTGGCCTCAGCAGAGGAGCACCTTTGAAAGGAAATGAAAGCTTCAAGGACATTTATCTATACTGGGATTTTTGACCTCAGAAGATGCAGAAGTTGTGACACGTTTTCAGAGATGTCAGAGACTCTGTAAATCCACAGGGACAATATTTGCAAGTTCAGGTTGGAGCCCAAAGAAAGGAGCACTGCCCATTCTGTAATGTGCAGATATACTTCTCTGCCAGGGAAAAGCCTCCACGTCTGGCCCTGTGAACAATGGAGCAAGCATAGGAAGCTATGAAGTCCACACCAGGCACCCAGCATACACTTGCAGGTCTGTGAAGCCAGAGAGCCACAATGAGTGTGTCAGATAATGGATACTGGAAGATAGACCACGGGAATGGCTACCGACATGCGTTCAAATACAGATTAGGAAAACGTTTGCTGTCCTCTTGTCCTGACAACTTTGCCTTGCTTGGTAGGAAGACAGTCAAGATCAAGGAAGCTCACACCTTGTCTTCCGCATGTCTCCGTCCAATTTAGCCACGTGATAACAGGCACAGATATCCAGGCCTATTACACATAACTCATAAATGGTAACATTGGGAATGTTTTCAAATATCTCTTGCAAAATGAGCAGATGTTGAAACAATTATTGGCTGAAACAGAAATAGAGTACAAAAAAAAATGGAGTGTGAAAGCAAGTCTTCAAGGCAGAGAATCCAGCGGTGCAGTGGATGGAGCCCACACAGGAGGTCACGCGGCACTCTATGAGATTGCGCTTTGCTGTTGACACTCCCTTCTGGGATTATCTACACTGCATAAAGAAATATTTCAGCTTTCGGCTACTGTCTGACCTTCGCCTATACACCAGCAAACCCTTAGAGAAAGACACATTTTTAACTGACAAAACATGACTAGGTTCTGACTCTGAGGAGGAATGAACCAAGGAGCAGAAAAGTGAATGGTTGTCTTTAGGAAGTCTCCACAGCAAACACAGCAACTGAGGGTCAAGAGCAGAGACTTTGAAGTCACGTATCTAACTGTAAATCCTTGCTCTGCCCCTTGCCAACAGCAAGATGGCTAAGAATGTCCGCACAACCAAAGCCTCAACGCCTTTGCCTGCAGCAGAAGGAAAAGAGCGTCTACTTTCCAGAGCTGGGTGAGGATCAGACGAGACAATAGGTGTTAAAGTCCTGACTTAGTAGATTACACGGGGCACAGCCAAGCCTGGCAAAGCCTCTGCGTCACCACTGATGCCACTTCATATATATCCCAGGCAGGGGAATCCTGAGCCAAAACCAGGTCAGCTCTTGACGGCGGCTTACTTGTCCCAATATGCAGAAAGATCACATGTGACTCTGACAGACATTCTTTCCTCCCATGTCACAATTCTCTGGCTACTCACCCGAAGATCAGGGGGTGATGGAACGAAGCACCTGGTTTTGCTGTCTATCTTGATGTGCACAGCAAGGGGCGAGTTTCATCTGTTGAGGTTATTCTGCTGTCCAATCTCCAGGGATAGCCGTGGACACGCTGCTAGTGACAAAGCTGCACTCTCTGCCTTCAGCGTCCTGAGCACCCATGAGTGTCTGAGTTTGAGAGACAAAGACCATAATATTCCCTCATGCAAACAGATTAACGACAGGAACAAAATGGGAAGAGATCAAATGGTTTCTGTGGTTTCCTCTGAATCGACCAGAATGACCTGCATTTAATTTTGGTGCCTTCTCCTTGAAGTGATATCACGAGAGCATGCCCTTTTATCTGGCCCAACAGCCTAAGGAGTCTTCTAAGTTTTACATTAGCAAGGATCTGTAAGCCTTTGGTTTGTACCCTTCTCTATGAATTAGAACCATTGGTGAGCAGACTCTACCCAGACCAACTGAACCTGACTCCCTGGCCCATCACTCATTACGCATGAGAATAACACACACCTGGAAGGTTGAGTGCTCTCTTGAGAAGGATGGTGGGCAGCTACACTGAGCATCATGGTTGCGCCAAACCATACAGCTCTTATCACATCTTAGACACAAGCCCAGCTGGAGGCCGGTGATCAGTCTTGAAGCTTTACCGGATAGACTAACCAAACAGACGCGGCTGCAATGACAATGCTGGGGTCCACAGTACACACATACACCCTTGCACCCATCCTTCCACCCCGCCTGCCTCAGGTTGCTGTGGTTTCCTGCTAGGAGACCGATGTCTGCCATTTCTCCTCTAAAGTGTTTTCACCACCCGCAACTGTCTGCACTGTCTGCACTGTCTCATACAGTGACGGTGACCTCCCAGATAGAGAGAGCCAGCAAGGAAAGTTTCCCTCCTCAGGTAGACAAATGGACAGGAACAGGGCAGTCCCAAGGTCACACCGGAGCAGAGAGATGAGCGGGAGAGCACACCACCTTCCCCACTTCCTGTGTGAAGGACTATAATAGCGAGTGGCACCAGGTGATTAATGCACGCTGGGAAGGCAGAATCTAATCTAGAGCTGCACCTGAGAATTCAGGGCCCGGGCTTGAAGGGGCTGCACTTTATTGTTCAGCCTTCAGCCCCACCTGGCTACGTAAGTAGCCTCAGTCACTTCATGCCCCTACTTCCTTTCTTGCCCCTACTTCCGCTCAGCTACCCACTGCCCCAGCCAGGCCCTCTGCTGTAGTTCAGAAGGGAAGACCATATCTGCTTCCCTTCTCCCTTCAAACCAGCCTGCTTCTTATTCTAGCTTCTTGGCAGACCGTCTTATGTTTTCCCTGGGTTCTCCCGCTGTGACTGGCAGCAGGAAAGGGAAGAGAAAGAGCTCTTACCTGGAGCATGAACTCAGGGGAGGGCCTTTGCTTCGGGAGCAAGGATGGGGCAGGGAGAGCGTGAGCAAGTGTGGGGACAGGGAAGAGATGGGCAAGGGGTGGCCTTGGCTCTGTGGTTGGCTCACTGTGCCTGGGATATGAATAAAGGAAAAGTAGCTCCCCCAGGAGACAGGGGACCAATTTGAACATATGTGTGACAGTACACTGCTGTGCCAGGGGAGGGAGCATGCTTAATTTCTTCCCCAAGGACCCCACAAAAGATGTGAAACTTTTCAGGTTTGGGAGCCAAAACCCTGAGGGTTTATGAACCGTGACAGATGGCCACACCACACACAGGCCACAGCACCGTTCTGTGGCCTGGGCCTCCTGCGTGTCCTTGGCTGCCCCCACCCTCATCTCCTCTCTCTGATTCTTTATTGCTCTATGGTTTTCTCAAGTTTGGCTAAGATCACCAAGCTGAGGACTCGAGGATGCGGGACAAGAATTTAACTCAAGAGGCATAGGGTGCATGCATCCTCAGCTCTGATGTACCAGCAGCAATTAAATACTGGCCCAATTTCAGAGACTTTAAGCACATTTCACAACATTTTTTTTTCTTTTGAGACTATCCTGCTTTTCTTCCTTAAAGGAGGTGTCCCTGGTAGCCTTTCACCCATTTCTCCTGTCGGTCCCAAGTTCACCTCCATCTCCAGCCATGAGCTGCCACAGCCAGCGGCACGAGTTGGACAAGGTGGAACCAATATTTGTGCTTATCAGGTGTCAGAAACTTTTCTTAGTTTTCTTTAGATCAGTTCCCTGCCTATGACTCAGGCTCCTCGTCTGTAGAATGGTGATAACGTTGTCTCTCGGCTACTGAGGGGCTATACGGATGGCACCCCAGGGCCTATGTGCTGTGAATCTAGTCTGATGGTGGTATGATTGTGTCTTCTTGGGAATGTGAGGTCACAAGGTACAAGAGTGGGAATAAAGACAGAAAGTGACTGAATTGATGCCTTTTAGCATAAAACCTACAGCGATTCTTGCATAATTTTGTTAAATGGAAAGTTCAGAATCCAAACCATGGCATTTTGGATTATTTTTGCCATTAGTCCCTAAAATCACTGCATCTGTCCACATTTGCAGGTCCCCATCCTTTGGCAAGACTTGCCTTGTAAACCGGACCTGACCTTTGCGTTCATTCACTTGAGGTGCTCAGCATTCTCAAACCACGCAGCCCACCCAGGAAGGGGCCCTGTGTGGTCAACGCTGGCCCGCCAGCCTCAGAAGAACCACTCGATTCTGAACTGGCTGTCCAGCTCTGATTATTAAAAACAGATTTTTCTGAGACCCTGCACCTTCGAAAATGGATTTTAGTTAATTCACCGACAAAATTAGTGCCCTGTCAACAGCCTCTCCTACACGGGGAGCTGTCCTGGGACCTCTCTTGGACTTGCTATCCTCTTTGTGCAAGATGCTTTCCCCATCTATGTCGTGACCAGCTGCCCTCCACCGCTGGCCTCACCAAACACCTGGCTGTTTTAAACAGCCACACGTATTTTTCCAGGACCTATAATAAGACTTGGGGGGAAAAACAACCCAGTGGGCAAATGTTCCTCCTCATTTTCTCTACTCAGTAGTGAGGCCAGCTGCATCAATTGTCCTTGATGAAAATCCCCACCCCTGAAAGGAGCACATTGAACCCCAAGGAAGAGCACATGGCTGTCTGGAGTCTGCTTGCACGTGAACATAAGTAACCTTGAACCATGCTCTTCCTGTCTGGGACCTCCCCTTGAATGAATGACACGTGATTCTCAGCAGCTGAGGGTCCAGCACTTCCTCCCAGGGTGGTTGAAATATCTGATGGAGATGAATGGAGAAGAAACAATACTAGCACTTCTTAGACAAGCAGAAAAATGGTAGAAACCCACGACTGTTGCCACGAATTCAATGTGTGGCAATGTACGCAACACCCGGCAACACCTTGTACCACACAGCATGTGATTCAAACTGAGGGGCTTAAACTCAGCGTCCAGCGAAAATGGCTTTGCCAAGTTGATGATCACTATTAATAACCTTTTGATGGAGCAACGGCTTTGTTTCTTTGTTAAGAAAAGCAATGTCCATCGTGTGAGAAAGATAAAGGCGTATGCCTTTCAGTGAAGATATGGCTTGGCAGGAAGCCAGTCAGCTGTATAAACATTTCACTTGTGATGTCGGGAAGGACGTATTCCCTGTAGATACTAATGTTTGATGATATTTTACAAATCACATTTTATTATTTTATAATCCTTACGCCAAACAGGAAAGCTTCGGATGAGCCAAAGTGGAAGCTAATTTCACGCTAGGACGTGCTATGAGAAAGGAGACTCTGGGGTATTCCACGCCACCTTCAAGGTGCCTCTTCTTAGATGTTGGTTTCTTTTACATAATAAGACTATTTTCTGCCTCTTGGAATTATTATGAAGATTTAATGATATTATTCTAAAGAAGCTTGTAACCTATAAATGACATTAAGCTAAAACTCAGTAAGTACTAACATTTACCACCACATTATAATGCCACTTAAGACATAAAGCCATGGTTCTAAAGGTACACACCTTGGCTCTGACACTGATTAACGGTTAACGAGACATAACATAGGAAGGTTTGTTCATGCTCATTGTTAAAAGATAAGACAAACTCAACCAAAGAAATAAAATGGTTCAGGTCTTCTCCCATCTACAATGTGGGTAGCTCCCACAGACTGCATTGTTACTGAGTGTTTGGGTCATTTATATAGTATGGAAATTCAGAGGTTGAATTAATGTGCTTGACTTATGAAAGGTGAGACTTTTCAGAAGAATTTGTCCTCCATGATAGTCCAAGAGGCACGATACCCTGCTTAGAAATAACCCTTGACATCCCATGGAATAAAAAGTTCCCATGAAAATCAAGGACTTGAAGAGATGGTGTAGCTGTTAAGAGCACTTGCTACTCTTGCAGAGAACCCAGATTCAACTCTCAGCCCCACACAATGTCTCACAACTGTCTATAACTCCAGTTCTAGGAGATCTGATGCCTCTTCTGTCCTCCATAGACACACATGTGATGTACATATATGTAGACAAACACTCATACACATAAAATAAATATAAATTTTAAATCTTTTAAAAAAGAAAAATAAATTACCCTTGCAGTTCATTATGGACACTGCTGAGATTTCCTTCTGAGAAAATGTACCGTGTCTTTGGTAAAGTCCCTCTTCCTAGTCTTAAAATGACCAGTTAGAACCTTTACGCTTAGCTACAAGAATATTCCCCAGAGAAAAAGATCTGTTTCAACTAACAGACAGACACACACACAGAAAGAGAGAGATACAGAGGGAGGGAGGGGGGAAGGGAGAGAGAGAGAGAGAGAGAGAGAGAGAGACAGACAGACAGAGAGAGAGAGAGAGAGAGAGATTTCACACTGAACTTGACCCTGCTTCACTGAGAAATGAAGCTGTCCATACACTACTCTGTAAATTTCTGACCATGACCCTATGAACCTGTCTACGTCAAACCCATCTCCGCCAGGCTCTCCTCTACTTTGAGACGACTCCTGCATGCATCTTGATCCCTTTATTCCAAGCTGGAACTTGTCCACTTACCTTCTTCTTCCTTTCAGAATCCTGACTAGGCCAGGCTCTATCCTGAGACATCTATGTAACGAGTCATCTCACTCCAGCAAACATCCCTCGACTCAGGCCATCTTCTCCCTTTCTCTGCATGTGCCTGTTTCCCCTGCCAGGTTTTCTTAGTCTTCCTTTGAATTCTCCCTATGACCATTCTTCTACAATACATTCAACAATTAATTACTGAGCAACTGTTACTGTCAACCATGTGCCAGGGTTTATGCTGAAAGACTACACAGCGCACAGACATGACCATGGGCACCTAAACCCCAAAGAGCAGACAGGATGGCTTCAGTTTACTAAATAAAGTGGCTCTCTGAAATTCATCTTTTGTGTTGGGGAGATGCTGTGGAGTTGTGTCCTGACAGATCAGGAGGACTTTGGGAGAAGGGAAGAGCCAAGCAGAGAAAGGAGAGCAGGAATGTCCGTAGCTGAGGCAGAGGCATGAGAAAAACCTGGGGTTGTAGCAGCATGTGTGGTCAGAGACCCTCAAGTGGGTTAGGACGTCTGGTGTGGGGAGGGTGCAGAGGAAATGGTATGAGCTGAGACCTAAGAGATAAGTACCCCAGATGTAGGCCCACAGAGCATCTGATGTCCACCCAGATCTTGGCTTTGTCCTCTTTCTGGTTTCATTTATTTCTGATGCTTCCTCTGGATGTTCATGAAGCCTAAATATGTAACACAAGCAAGATGTCAGTCGTACGTGTTGGGCATGGAGGAGACTATAAGTTCAACATCCAGTAATAAATGTAGCACCATCTGGCTCTTCCAATATATTGAAATCATCACAACTTAGTCTCTCTCTGGGGAAAATAAAGCACTTAATTTTTGCTACCATCCTCCTATTGATGCACAATAGTATAAACTTTTGGAAATGCAGCGAGCCTGGGAGTCATACCTGCAGCCTCTCTTTTCTTAACATCTAGGTAGTGACCACGGCTCCAGAGAGCAAACTTGGCTAGAATTATACCGTTTCCTCCTCTTTCCTCTCTGCTGCTACTTATTGAGCATAGACTTTTCCATCATATCTTGCCTGCAGAATGCCTCTGCACCCACCCTTCTCCCTGACCTAACCCCTGTAGAGCCACAGAGTGATCCTCTAAAGAGGTGCTTCTCCAGCTTCCATGTAAGACAACCAATAGGAGAACTTGCCCAAACGCAAGCCACTGGAGGCCTTTTCAGAGACGGATTCGGTAGCTCTGGGCAGGGTCTGATAATTTATGTTTCTAAGGAAGAGAACAAGCAATGGAGGACACAGCAGCCCCTGGTATAGGACTGCCCTGCATCACGTCTGAAAGGGTCCCTTCTCTGCTTATCCCCCCCCCCACCCCACTGTTCCCACTGCTTGACTCTAACTCGAGAATGTGTCTCTTGGATGGAAGACTCTATGGTTCAGCCACTGCTGACCTCAGCCGACATGTTTCTTTCCCCTTTCCTGGTGATCTGTCTCAATTTGCTCTGCCTTAAGTCTGCTTGAAACCTCCAGGCAGAGCCCTGTCGTTCCTGTGGCAAACGCCTGCTCAACTTTTCAAGTTTGTCTTTAATGTTCCATTTTCTAGGAAACTTCAGGAGTGCCACCTTCCCATCTTGTCAGAGTCAACAAAACTGTCCTCTGAGAATCCACAGTTCACAAACTTACATTTACTTTAATAGATATTTATATTAATCTATGCATTTATATACTACTGCCTGTCTGCTTGACTACATGCTCTTGGACAGGACTTTAATTCCAGATTTAAATAGTCATGTATAACACAACACCCTTACTCAACAGGTGCTCATCAGTAACTGTTTAATGAATATACCCAAATTAAAATTGTTACAACTTATTAGGCACTTCCTATATGAGAATCACAGGCTATGCTATAAATGTGTATGTATGCGTGTGTGTGTATGTGATGTGATGTTAATGAACTTAATCTCACAAGTCTATAACACCTATGTGACATCCAAGTAGCCAGTGCTTCCAGAGTTGGGAACTTTCCTAAGGGGGCATATCTAGTATAATACCTATGTAGTGAGCCAGTCATAAACTGGAGCCACATCTGATCTTAGGCTCTAATTACATCACTACCGTACCTTACTGAAGTCTAAGTATATCATCCAATCTGCATGCTTTCAGTGATTCCACTGTAACATTATATTGTCACATAGCTGGAAATCTTAAACACTAAATTAATCTAATGTACAAGACTTCTCTAGAGCAAGGGAGGGAGCTTGGCTAGCAGAGTGCTTGCCTAGAATGCACGAGGCCCTGGGTTGGCCTCCCAGCCATGGCGATATACCTACACTCCCAGCACTCCAGTAGACAGGACGAGCAGAACATTAAGGCCACCTTTTGGTACATATCAAGGTTCAAGGCCAGCGTGGGGCACAGGAAGCTCTGTCTCAAAAAAGAAAAGAAAAGAAAAGAAAAAGACAAAAAAAGAAAAAAGAAAAAAAGGAAGAAGAAAGAAGACAGGCAAACTTCATGAAATAAATCTACAAAATACTATGCATGCCTCTAAAGCCTGAATGTGTTTGCACATGCACGAGTGTGCTAACATATGTGTGAGTATGCATCTCAGGCCAGAGGCCAACCTTGAGATTGTTCACCACTTTGCTTTTTGAGACAGAGTCTCTTACTGAGACCTGAAGCCCTGGGGATTTTTACCATGTGTTGTTACTTTAAATTTTAAAATTAGGAATTAAGAATCCTAGCAGTAAATATCAAAGGCATTGCCCTGTGTATTTTAAGAGAAAAGAGCAAATCCTTTCTAATAATAATACCCATAACGATGATATTCTGTCCCAGCATTTCTCAAAGAAGCTTAGCTCTTGGAGATGTTCCAGAAAACACAAACGGGCAAATAATTTTGGAAACTGTGCACCACAGAGCCGGCCTCCTGGAGAGTCACAAATCACTCAAGTGAAAGACTTCTTCAAATTCTGCAGTGTGGGTTTGAAAAAAGCTAGGCACAGTCCTTCAGTGTCCCATACATTATACCTCAGAACACTGCAAAGAACTAAGTGCATGAAGAAATAAAAAGAAAAGGAAGGAAAAGGAAAAGAAAAGGGCATGGCTGCTCCTAGACACAGAGGAGGAGAATGTTTATTATAGATACATGAGAGAGCGTAGCCAGAGACAGGCACAGGGACATCTGTGGAGTCCAGAGTAGACCTGACCCGACTCTTGGGCCATGTGTGGAGAGAGAAAGGGGAAGAGAAGAGAGAGGAACTTGGTGCAGCAGCCAGGAGGCCAAAGATACAAAAGGGTCGAGTAACCAAAATGTCTGGATTCTATAAGAGCCTTTGGGGGAAGGGCAGCCCAGCTTCTGGACCTGAGAATTCAGGGTGGAGGGAGGGGTTTGCCAGGGACTGAAGGATGCTGGGAGGACCTGGCAGCCAGGTCCTCTTTGATACATAAAACAGGCACCTCAGCCATTTGTCCCAAAGTCTGAGATTTAACGCTAAGGTCCTGTGGAGAACACACAGGAAGCACTGATTCTAGCAATAGTTTCCTCGACTCAAAATAAACAACCCAAAGCACAGAGCAGTGTTCTTTGCGATGCATGTGCCCTTTGGCCCCAGCCTGCAATACAAACGGGCTCCATAGTCATGGGCTGTTTACTGGGATTTTTATTGAACTTTGTGAACTACTTTTCCTATTTTACCCGAATCCCGCCCCCTTTTAAAATTTTTATTGTTTCCTCCGAGTAGAGAATTTTTAGAGAGTTGAAATACAAATCATAAAAGGACCCACCATCCTTGAAGGGGCTGGTGTCAAAGTTAAAGTGGATGAACTATAATAAAGTGTGTGTGTGTGTTCATAGAAACAAAGAGTCAAATTAGCATTTTCCTTTATTAGAGCTGTGTACCAAATTTAGCTCCCACTTTTTAAGGCTTGAGCAAAGATGGGGGAAGCAAGATGCATCACGCCTATAAGAGGAAGAAACCAACAAACACTATGGTGGTTCCTGGTACGGAGGGCTCCAGAAAGGTCTCCCACAGGAGGTCACAATGAGGCCATTATGACATGTGTGAACAAGGCCTTCATACACATCCCACTGTAAAGTCCACGGCAGGGCTCAGCTGATGACGAGCAGAGCTGCCGAGGACACTATCCTCTCTGGAGGAGCGGCTGGACCGTCATGTCTGCTCATGCAACTTCGTGACTATGATTTCTGGTAACCAGACTTTTGATTTGGACAGGAGATCAAAAGCTAACGGGCAGCTCGCTCCTCAGTGGGCTTGGCAAAGATGCTGTCGCGCTGACCAACTCTGGCTGCTATAACAAAACACAATAGCTCTCAAATAAACAGATTTCTAAGAAAAAGATATTTCTCCCAGTTCTGGAAGCTGGGTGTCCAAGAACAAGGTGCTAGGCAATCCAGGGCCTGGTTGAGGACTCATTTCTTATCATCTAATTCTTCTCGACCAGGGCTCTTCTTCACTGGGCTCGGCAGAGGCAGCAGCAAGCCTGGCATCTTACCTAGAAGTCACCCCTCCTCTGGCCGGTGCCTTGAAAGCAGGGTCCTCACACAGTGTATCTTAGTGTTTTCTCTTTTCACGTACATTCCCTGGGGTCAGCTAAGGGCCTTTTTTGTGCAGTCCAGGAACATTCCTCTGTCTCAGCACCATCAGTCTCGCTGTGGGCAGATTCCCATTCCCAGCCATCTGTCCCTCCTCCCTTATTGAGCTCTCCCTGAAGTCTACTTGGAAAGTCTTCTTTTGGCTATTAGTTCCCAAACCTGTTTCTTTCCTTGCTCTGGCTAAATGGGTTGGGTAGGGAATCTTTTTTTTTTAAATATAATTATATTCCTTTCACATTTGGAGCAAGAGAAGACTTGGCTTCAATTTTTCAGTCTACCATTTAACGCTGACAACTGAATTAATACTATGTGAAGCCAAGCACTGGGACTGGACATTTCCGGATCCCTCTCTTTTCCTGAAATCTCTCCTGTCTTCATTTGCATTAATCACACTTATTCCTGAAGAAAACATTTTCAGGCAGCCAGTAGCTAAATCTATGGTCTTATTTTAAGACTATACAGAGTTCTAAAATTTAAAAATAGCACGGAGTGTTTTGTGCACTTACCAGAAAATAAAAATGGATTGTGCGGATGTCATTTTCTTAGCAATTTGAATAATGAATTAATTTTACCAGTGAATGTATCAAAGTAGGCCTGTCTTCCACAAAAGGCTTAGGAGTCTGTGCCATCTATTCATCCTGCGAGTCAGCTCAAGGGAAGAATCGCTAGAAAACATCCATTCAGTAGCGGGGCCACAGACTCTTCGCTTTGTGTGTTGAGCCTAAGCCTCTGTCACCACCAGGCCTTCTGCCAACACAAGGATGGGTTCACAGCTCTTCTAGCCTGATTGAGAACCCCCAGCCTCTGCGACATGAACCCCCTTTGCCCTCTGAGCAGTCTGCTTGGGGGCAGTCCCCTGTTGGCTGGCGCTGAAACAGCAGCTTCCAGCCACCCTTTGCTGGCCTCTGTGGTCCTCTTGGCACTGGGCCCAGCCAGCACCTGCTCCCTTCCAGAAGCTTTCGGTGACCTCTACAGACACGCACGTGCACACACACACAAGCATGCATGTACACTTGTGTGCACACGCCCCTTTAGATAAAGAAGGACACTTAGTTACTGTCTAACTCTCCAAGAACAGATGCTCCAGGCTCCGGGACTTTAAAGGATCTCCCGGTCCACTTCTAGATGGAGTCGCTGAGGCAGACAGTGTTTTCAGTCACATGGTGCCTAAATCTTTAACAGCTTAAGGGGCCTGGTACGAAAGTGGGAGAACTGGCAGAAGGCTGCACTCCCAGAATTCACCAGGGAGTGGGAGAAGTCAAAAGAGACGGGCTGACCTGGACACTCCAAGGCAGGCTCTGAGCTCCCTTCAGCTGCTGCCTCCCAGCCCCACAAGGGAGATGGCTCCTTATGAGGAAACTTCCCCCAAAGACATAGAAAGAAGGTAGATATTTGTTCTATATTTTCTATATGAGATTACCCCAGAAAAAGCATTCTTAAGGGAATAATCTGAGTAAACTCAGGATCAAAAATTAGTTTCTTCCTATATGATATCCTTATTTTATTATGAAACTATTAGGCAAGATAGTGTCTACCAGCATTCCGAAAATGTGGAGTGACCTGAAAATGTATAAAGTTGGTCTTTGGCATGTCTGTGAACTCCATCCTGGGCTGAGCATTTCTTGGTCCACTTGTCCTTATTATGAACTTGAAAAATAATTGGAATTTTTCATGGCTGCTTTAAACTACTATATTTAGCATCATATTTATGTTTAGAACAGAAGCAGACAGACACAAACGTGCATATACATATATCTATTTTAATGTAATTTCCCCCCCAACTCTAAGACACATGGTACAGGAGTTCATTCTTGAGACCTGGATGGTAAGAACCATCAACCTCATGCTGTATCAGTTCTTCTAACACAGCACTCACAGATGAGAACTCACAGGAAACATAAGAGAAGCACAACCTTTGATACACTAATCGGCATGAACAGGAAACAGCAGGCCCGCTAATTTGCATGAACAGGGAATTTCAAGCCTTGGGAATGTGCTTCAAGATGAAGCTTTTGTCATGGGGACAGAGGTGCAGAAGTCCAGGTGTGTGACAGGGCAACGTCATGAAGGGACACCTCTTATCCCAAATCCAGAAACTTTCCCCAGAGTATTTCTAACTCACAATATCACCAGGGAATACATAGAGTGTTGACTGGGTAGCTCAGACTAGGGGCAGTGGCATTTGAGTGGACCTTGACGGAACACTACCACAGGAGGTGATTAGAAATTGCAGCCAGGACATGCGTGAATAGCCACAGTCATTCGCGTGCCACAGGAGGACAAATGTTCGCAGAGAGAGGGAAAAGGAATGCTTCACAGAGCTCTTACTATCTTTAGTTTCGCAGGAAAAAAAAAATATTTACTGTGTTCAATCACCAAGTCTATTGAAGGCAATTTAAGGCATTAAAAAACAAGATTACCATTTAAAATTGTAATGAGAGATGTCACAACCACGAACGCAGATGTGACTGAAGAGAAATCTGCCAGATTTGCAACAATCCACACACGCCAGGCCTGATCCTGGGAATCGCCCCACTGTGTCCAGCTGTGCGCAGCCTTTATTCAGCACCCCGCAGTGCGTAGGACACCAGCCTGCTACAAACAGGAGCTTCCGTAGGCACAGCTTCGTGGTACGCTGTGATGCTGGCCATCCGAGGATAGTCTGGGGGAGAACACAGCACACGCTGCCCCCCACACTACACGCCCCTCGCTCATCGCTCCTGGTACACTCGGCGTGCTAGAGAATGATGTTTCTATCCAGAGAAACAGACACAGGCAAATAAAACTCAACTTACTTATGACCAAAGGGCCAGGATAGTCCACACAGACCCTTTACAGATCATTTTTATAGCTCTGTGTGAACCCGAAATCTAGGATTGGTTCTGTTGTTCTGGGTAACTTTACTTGGTAACGATAGACTCTACTGTAAAAAAAAAAAAAAATGTGAAGGAAATACCCAGTTATTAGTCAGAAAATCACAGAAATATAAAATTAAAACAAGGTGTCTTAGCTTCACCACTATTAGCATTTAATACTCTTCATGATGAACATTGTTAAACGTTCCCTTTTCTTTGGTCTGTAGACATTTGTCCTCCTATGGCACGGAGCTCTTGACTGTGGTCATTCATTCATGTCCCGGCTGCGACTTCTATCGCCTCTTGTGTTAGCTAGTGTCTGTCACGGTCCACTCAAATGCCACAGCCCCTTGGCTGAGCTTCCTGGGGAACCTGCTGTATGTGTTCCTTGTTCTATGTTTGTATCACCACTGGTTTCTACCAACTAGATGCCAAGAATGCCCATGCTTCCCAGATGTTACAAGGCAGATCATTCTCCAGATGTTGTCAAAAATCCACCTGAAGTGAAACCACCCCATTTGAACCAGTAGTTTAGGGAAGCTCATGGCCCTTTAAGAGACTAAACATGGAGGCCTTCATGCCATGCTTCACATCCTGAATGATAGCTTCCAACAGAGATGCAACACCCTTAGCTTCCTCTAAGCAACTGGAGCCCTAGGCTGACCTATTCAGTTTAACCTTTCCTTTTTACATTTGCTTGACATTTTCCCTCAGACATGCCATTCCATTTCAGCTCTGTGAACACAAAGTAAACAAAGCATAATCCTTCCACTGAAGGAGTTCAGAATTTTAAGGAGGAAACAGAATTGTAAGCAAAGAGGTCAGGGTCCTCTGAGGTAAATGTGTTTGCTGTGAGGTCTGGCAGTCCAAGTTCTGATCCTCAGGACTTAGGTGGTGGAAGGAGAGAACCGACCCCTGCCAGTCATCCTCTGACCTCCACAAACCCTCCCTCATACTCTTACACCAGGAAAGCCCAACGCCCATGGGCCTCGGCATCACCACATTCCCGCACCCCTTCCCCTTTCAGCTGCATCACATCTAAATAACATCTGGCTGCATCTTCACCCGGAGCTTGGCTAAGAGATTTTGAAGAATGAGTATTCTAGTGTTCTATCCACTACTCATCCACCCAGGGTGAGCACGGCAGGGTTTGGATGTGGGTGGGCATCCTTTTGAGAGTCCTGTGGTCAGGAGAGAGGTGGGGCTGCCTTGTACATAGCTGAGCTGATCATGCCCAGGTATGAAGAAGTACTGAGAAGGTTAAAGTAATCAGGTTTTAATATTCTCGTATTCGTTTTTGCTCTTCCCAAGCTTGTGGCATGTTAAACCATTGTGTATTGATGTATGTGTGGTAGAGTCCTTTTACCTGTATAATTAGACGAATTATGGAAAAGTGCCACCTATCGTGATTATCAATCACGATTAGTAATAAGAAAGAACTTTATGCTCTACCTACCTCCTGCCCTTCTTCCAGGGATGATAACAGAACAGCATCTGGATTCTGTGCTTGTGCTTAGTATCCGGCGTCCAGCCATAATCCGGAATGAATGCTCTGCAGGGCGACAACAGCCCTGCTGAATTCTAAAGGCTCCCAGGAAGCACACTCGGCCGCACACTCTGTGTGAGCAGCATTTTGCACGATTCTCCCACACTTCTTTGGCTTTTTGGGTTGTGACCCTACGGTTTCTTTATTCCCTTCCTGGCCACACCTTTCTAGTTCACTGACTCCTGCCCCTCTAGTTCATTCTGCAGGGCACAGTTCTGAGTTCCCCAAAAGAAACTTTCTTTTCTTGAGAGAGAGAGAGAGAGAGAGAGAGAGAGAGAGAGAGTTTGTTTCTCTGTCTCTCTGTGTCTGTCTCTGGGTATGTGTGTGCATGCATACGTGCTCATGAGTCCTTATGTTTCTCTGCCCTGTCTGTTTTTCTCTATAACTGTCTCTTCGTTCTTTTTCTCTCCCTCTCAGATATGGGTGGTGAATTCTACAGCTCTGATTTAAGCCATGCAGAACTCCACTGAAGGATGCAGAATGCATTGGTACACATGACAAAGAGAAGGAAATGCCCTCACCTTTGAAGACCTCATTGAAGTGCTGGAAGAATCAGTCCAGAAGTCTGCATCTAGGCTGCTTCTTATATGCAATAACAATGTCAATCTAGTTTCACCTTGGTCTCCCGTTATACAAAGGAGGAAATATTCTCATCGATGGTATCATATGTATGTTTCCTGAATTTTAAAAATTACATTATTTGTTAGGCATGCACGGGAGGTCAGAGGGCAACTTTTGGGAATTGATTCTTTCCTTTTACTGTGGATTATGGGGATCAAACCTCTGATCTTTAGGTTTGCAAAGCAAGAGCTTTACCAGCAATTCGCCTCACCGGCCCTAAGATCTTCATCTTAACCATCACGTCTGCTTCATAATCCAGCACCGCTTGTCCGTGGACATCTTGATCTGGTATCTAACCGCCCTACACCACTAACTTATCCAAGAGCACTGCATAGGCTTTTCTCTCCAAACGTGTTTCTCCCCTGGACCTTTCTGCCTATGAGATGTTGTGGTATACTCAAGCCAAACCACAGGAATTGCCTTGATTAACCATCCCCTCTCATCCACGTTCACTTTCTTCACCTGCTCTTTTACCTACAAATGCTATCTAATGTTTTCACTTGTTCTCTTCAACCCTATTTTCCAGATAAAACTTCTGGCTTCCTTCACTTGGGCTCATACACTGGCCTCAAACCCAACCTCCCCCACTCCTCTCTAGGCTTTCTTGTGGTCTCTCATTGCAGTCGGATTAGTTTTGCTGAACGGCCACTCCAATCACTCACATTCCCACTTGGAACCCACAGTGACACTCGACGCTTAAGCACTATACCTTTGCCTTCAAGATCCCATATGCGGAGGCTTCTTGACTCAGATCCACCATCACTCGGCCACTTAGGCTTCCTGCACTCTGCTGTGCGCCCTCAAACCAAGCTCACCCCGCTTTAGGATGTCACACTTGTTCTCCCTTCTGCCATGTGTGCCCTTTCTAAGTTCTACAAGGTTGGCTTACCTCATTGTTGGTGTCTCAGAAGCCATACCTCCTCAGACAGACCGTCACCGCTCAGCTCATGTACCCCTGTGTCATCTGGACATATTGTCTTTATGGACTTACTGGTTTAGCTGTGGGTCATTGCTTACTTGTTGAGGTGGGGGGCTTGTCAGCCGTGTTCGGTGCTGTGCTGCTGCTCCCTGAAGCGCCACTCTTGAGAAAGGGAGTGGATGGCTCCAAGGATCAACTAATAGGTCACGGAGAAACACTGTACTGCTCTTTTAAGGTTTTTTTGTTTGGTTTTGGTTTATTTTTTCTGAAAGGACGCCTAAATACTGTTTTTTAAGTTGCACACAGTGATGCCAGACTTAACCCATCTAGATCATACTGTGATCATACTGACTACGGTGACCATGGGTAAGGCAAAGTTAATGTCTCCTACCCGGGACATTAGTTAGTAATAGTATCTACCTCACAGAAGTGGAACAAGGACCAGAATAGTACATGAAAGGGCTGAGAACAGGGTCTGACATAGAAGGATGTCGTGAAGTTTGACAACCATGGTAATTTCTCTTTCTCTCTCTCTCTCTCTCTCTCTCTCTCTCTCTCTCTCTCTCTCTCGAGCTGAAATGGATAAATACAACCCATGCATCAAATCCACCTCCATCTGTTTTTTTTTCTTAAATTAAGGCTTTATTGAATCGTTGCCATATTGATTCATTTATATTTTGTCTATGGCTGGTTTTATTCTATAACAATAGAGTTGATTAGTTGAAACACAAAAGCAGTTATAGCCTTAAACTTAAAATATACGCTATGTGATATTTGGGAAAAAAATGCCTGCAAACCATTATTTTACATTTATTATGACCCAGGAATTTACATAAATGTGCATAAACATAGCAATGATGGCTCTTTATAGTTATGCTGACTGAATTACCAGAAAAGAAAAACGTCACCTACAGAATCTGGGACCTTGATTTCATCTTTTGGGCCCCAAGTTATACAATGCTATTTAAAAGTAAATGGCAAAGCTGTTGATGGCCCAAGCTGCCCTACCTTGGAGGGCTCATCAGGGCCACACACGGAGGGAGCACTGCTGGTGGCTGCGGCTAACTTCCCCATTAATCCCTTTAAATCAGTAAACAAAACTCCAGCCATTACTAACAGCCCTCTGGTACAACAACCCTTAGAAGGAGCCTTGACAATGAATCTTTTGAGCCTGCAATGAAAGAGCAAGATGGCTCAGTAAGTAAAGGCGCCTACCTCCAAGTCCAATGACCTGAGTTCAGTCCCTGGAATCAAACTTAAGATGTGCACTATGTGGTACTTTACAGAAATGGGAACTTCCACAAGTTGTCATCTGACCTCCACACAGTAACAATGGCTTATTTAAAGAACAATTACACATACACACACACACACACACAAATGTATTTTCTTTTAAAGTTTTCAATTCTAGTTTCTGGGCTAGGCCCTCAGTTTCCCATGCCACACACTGCAGGCCGAGTCACATAAAAACTACGTGATTTCAGCCCTTCTATGCTTGCCTCTACCATAGAGACTGGAACACAAAACATGTGCCAGCATCTCTTCCAGTGAAAGGCAATTGCGTTTCACAGTGCCAGACAAAATGATGTGAGCACAAAGCTGTCTGGACCACCTTTCCAGTGTCTGCCCTTTGTCTCGAACACAGACTCGCTGCTAGGGCTGCCACAACTGCAGTGAGCATTAGGGAACAGGGACGTCAGTTCAAGCCATTTGAGCCTTAAATCTGGACCACCATCAGCGAAGCCCACCTGTGCTCTGGACAGAGGAATGTATCAGTCTTCCCATCAGCCACGGTTGCTGTGCCTCCTGTAACTTCTCACAAAAGTCCATCCTAAATGCCGTACGTTCCACCCAAACTGAGGAGCTAATAGAAGCAACACAGCATGAGAGAGCCCGCCAGGGGCAAGATGAGATTTGGCCCTTCCATTGTCTTAACAATATTAACTGGGGGACTTAATGTCATGAAGTTCATTTGCCTGCTCTGCCATCCCAACAGCCAGCGACAGAGAGAAATGAATTGCTACTGCATGCCGGCACTCCGCTCACCCCCACCACATGCTTGCAGTCTAAGATCCAAGCTTAAGGGATGGTACTGCCCATAGTAGGCTGGGTCTTTCCATGTCTGTCAACACATGCGGGACAGTGCCCTGTAGACATGCACGCAGGCCAGCCTGATCTGAGTGTTCTCCACTGCGACTTTCCTCCCAGTCTAGGAGTGTAGATTATCTCAAGATGACAACTGAAATGCTCATAGCACCTTATTGTTTATTAGTGTACGTATCGGTGGACATTCTTCCGTGTGTGTGTGTGTGTGTGTGTGTGTGAGAGAGAGAGAGAGAGAGAGAGAGAGAGAGAGAGAGAGAGGAAAGGCTGTCTGATCAGTTCAGTTACCCTACTATCCGAAACCTAGAGACCTTTAACGTTCCCACAAAACTCACCTCACTAATATCTCCTAAGTCATAATTTCAAGACTGTGATCTGAAAAAAAATATATTTTTTGACAATTCTAGCTCAGTCAGCAATTTGGGATGACACTTTGAGCTACGTGTCTTTCACTCAAGGTAAAGAGTCTGACTGAAGGTGGAAGTCCAGCCCTGGGAACGAGAGAAGAGTGCAAAGCTCTGAGGAAGGTAATAAGGACTTCCACATTTCTCTGAGCTCTGGTTCAACATTATTACTACTTTTATCCTAAAGTTACTTTGATCATAATTAATTGTATCTTGAAAATTCTTTCTACCATCTCATACTTCATAAAAATGAAGACATATGAGCAATTTATAGGCCAGAAAGTTGAAATAACCCTGTGCATTAGGTTTGGAGACAATCTAAGTTAAGCTTTCTGCTTCTTTGGGTGGGGAGAGGAAATGATTAGGGTCTCCTGTATAACCCAGGTTGGTCTAGGACTCACTGCTTAGGCTAGACTGGCCTGGAATCAGCAGCCATTCTCCTGCCTCTCTGTCCCAAGTGCTGAGATTGCCGACATGTGACATCACACTCAGCTTTGGCCTTCTGCTTCTTTTTTAGGGACTTTGAATGTTTGACAAAAATATGAAGGTAAAAATCCTTATTCCTAATGAGACCAGCTTTGGCCACAGACCTGTGACCTCTCAGTTGACACCAAAAGAAGCCATCTCCTTTTTCTAAGACCACAGTTACCATTTAGACAAAAAAAAAAGTCCACCTTGGGATGTCATTGAGCCTTTTTGTAATTTATCAAATATAATGGTATTATAAATATTTTTTATTTGTCCCTTCCAGATAGAGTTTATGTTTCTAATTAGCATTTAATAATTTATTGGGTACCTACTGTTTACTAGACTTTTTCCTGGGCAATGTTAGATCATTGACTTCTACTATGACTTCTACAACCATGCTGGGACAACAGAAAGCAAAAGCTGCAGGTAAAGTCTCACGGCGAGGTGGCATTGGCTGAGGAAACAAATAGAGCCCTGCTCAGAGCCTAAGAATGCCACAGAAATGTACAGAAAACTGCAGAAAAGGAGCTTTCGGTGCACACCGATTCTCACCTGTGATTGGCAGCTACCAGCACCATCAGCAAAGAGATGACTTTTGCTTTTTGGAAACTGCATGTGTGGGTGAACTATAAAGGCAGGAATTTTTGAAATGTCTCACAAATGAAGCGGGGTAATTTGATTACATGTATGAAATTAGTCCATGCCAAGATGTTTACAGATGGCTTAAAAACAACACATTTTCTTTCTTCTTTCTTTCTTTTCCCTCCTTTCGTTTCTTCTCAGTGCTAGGGACCAAACCCAGAGTCTTATACAGACTGGGCTAGCACTCTCCCACTTAGCCACCTCCAACCACTGAGACAAGTTTTCTGGAGCAAAAAAAGAGCATCGTGGACACTGTGACAAGGAGAGTCGGCTCAGCGGCATTGGCAGGTCCATCTGTGAAGGCGGCGGCTAGGTGTCTCTAACAACCTTGCTGAGTGACATCATTTCAAGTTTACCTATGATGACTTCAGCTTTGAGAGTGAGGGAGCATGGGACGAAGCAGAAGAAGGGGACATGGAAAGGACAGGATAGAGGAAACAGAAAGGTAGAAGTGACATAATTATATTTTAATTAAAATGTATTAAAAATAAAATTATATATATTAAATAAAGAATTATAAAAAGAGAAGGGGAGAGTGGGTATCTGAGCACTGTCTTAGCTTATCAGAGAGTTTTTAATAACAGGAGCCTTGAAAATAAAAAGCACAGGATCAAAGCACAAAGCGTCCTTGGCCTTTGGCAAGCTACCCAGCAAAGGTCACCTTAGGCCTTTCCTCTGAGACAATCACTGTCAGAACAAAGCTAACTGTAGATTTTTCTCCATCTTCTCAGAGAGATGACTTGCAGAATAGACTGGCTCTCCTCCAACAGAGAAGCACCTTGGACGCCTGATTCCTGGAATAGCGCCACCCTTCCTGCCTTCTTCTAAGGGTTAAAACAAGGAGGCTCTCAAGGCTCAGGATTTGCAGTCTTCCACTGAGAGGAGCTTTTAGATTAGAGTCTTTTCTACTTACTTTGCAATAAAAGTACATAATTGTTTTATATATGTATGTTTATATAAATGAGTAATTTTCAATGGCACAGTGTCTGTTAGAATGAAAATAACATTCATATTTAGCCTAGAAGAAAACCTATATACTATCTATTAATTGAAAAAAAAGCGTCTGTTAAAATAAAGGGAAAGAAGGAAAGCCTGAAACAGGTGAGCGTTGCAGCGTCAGGGCGTTGGTTGATTTTAACAAAGTGAAAACATAGCACTGGGGAAGGGGATGAGACTCCAGCAATCCCCGGGAGTGAAGACTCCAGCAATCCACGGGAGGAGTGATTTCAGCACTGGCATGTGAGCACCAGGAAGGCAGGGTGTTTGGGTTTGTTCGATCCCTACTACCCAGCGCATAGCAGGTCTTCAGCAAATCTTCTGGAGTGGACAGTTAATGGAACAAGAAACACGAGCCAACAAAGCACGGTTAATTTCAACAACTACAGCTATGTGTCACAACTTACGTCTTTTCTTCCTGAAGTACTCTCTTATCCATGATCCCCCCTCCTTGAACAAATATAAACATAAAACAAGACTAAAACAGAATTTAGTTTTCTAAACCCAATAACAATATTCTTTGTGTTTACATGAATCGCTCTTAACTCTACTCATATTAAATAGTCCTAAATATTTGGAGCTATCTAGTATGTCAACATATTCAAATAAGGAAGCACCCAGAAGTAGAAGCATGGTTTTTCAGCCTAAGAGTCACCATGAAGTCAAGCCTAATATAACTGATTTGCAGCATCAAAATCCATCCGAGCATTCTCAGCTTCGTCCACTGACACCCTTCTAAAGGGCTCCTCTGCACCTATGAACAGAAAAAGCTTCATTGCTTCCCCTTACTGCTCAGACCTCACTGGTGCAGCCCTCTAAAAATGTCTCCCTCAAGTCAGGCATGTTGCCACACACTGTTAATCCCAGCCCTCAGGAGTCGAGAGCAGGGTGGATCTCTGTGAGTTCAATGCTGGCTTGGTCTAATATCCTAGGTGAGTCAGGGCTACATGGAAAGACCTTGTCTCTAAAGAAATTGTGTTCCTCCATATGTTAATAAGTAGGAACAAGGCATACTTAGTAACTTTTTTTATTAGAATTAAATTCCATTAGTATTAGAATAACTCACCATATTCTAGAACAAATTCAAAGCAAGTTTCAAAGTTATGAAATACTAGCTGCTATGAGAAAAACAGCATCCTATTGGAGAGGCTGTGGATATAGTTCAGCTGGCAAAGTGATTGCTTAGCATGCATGAGGCCCTGGGTTTGATCCTCAGCATAAACAAATAGCAACGAAGCACACTGGGCAGACAACGGCAGGAGGATCAGAAGTTCAAGGTCGTCTTCATTTTATAGAGAGACTGAGCCAACCTGTGCCAGACCAGCCACCCCCATCTCAAACCAAATAATTAACAATAAAAAGTGACAGGCCACACAGTGGTGGCAAATGCCTTTAATCTGTCACTCCAGAAGCAGAGAAAGTCAGCCTGGTCTACACACACACACACACACACACACACACACACACTAAAAATCTATACTCGATAAGATGAAAATAGGGATGAAACTACCACAAAAAAAATGCAACCTATGATGATTTTATGCATTTTGTAGGAAGTCACATATTTCCAAGTCCCCTTGCAATCAAGATAAAAAAGAAGGCACAATCACATAATCCTGAGTCTAAAAACCAAACCAATTAAACAGGACAGGAAGGCAGTCTTGGAGCCGAGAACAAGGAGGGAAAGTCTTTCTTTGTGTCTGACAGTGTGGGCAGTGGGTGGTGTTATGAAGAACACTCCCACAACATCTTTCCTATTAGCGGCTGTGCGTGCCACACAGGCTGTTAAGGTGGCCTTCACTACCAGGGAATTCAATAACGCCATGGGGGATGGGGAGCGAAAGGCCGTGGCCAGGCCCAGACGCTATCAGACCTAGGCTGACTTAATCCAGAAATTGATCTCCAGCGTGATTAAAGGGGTGGAAAAGCCACATATCCTGCAGCCAATCGCCACAGATGCTGCTTCGTTGGCGTTTGATGAGAGCTAAGAGAAGTGTGTTCAAAAGCCTGTTTCTTCAAGAATCTGCTTCATGCTGCTGGATCCAAATGAGCACAGAAATCACACACAGCACCAGCTATAAAACACGTGGGGGTCGCACTTAAATGATACCGAGGAACTGTTTGTGTAAGTTATTAAGAATTTTAAGATGGTAACAACAGAACAGAGCCCAGTGTGTGTGCTATGTGTATGTGTGTATGTTAATATGTGTATGAGAGTGTATTGTACCTTGGTATGTGTATGTGCATGTTTATGTGTGTATGTCAGTGTATTGTGCCTATACGTGAGCGTTTATGTTTAAGTGTGTATGTGAGTGTATATATATACATATATATATATATGTATATATATAGTGTGTGTGAATGTGTGTTTGTGTGTGTATGAGTGTATTGAGCCCGTGTACATCTAAGTGTGTGTGTGTGACTGTGTGTATGCTGGACTGGGTGGTAGCTTCACAGATGATACAACATGAAAGTGCTTCTGACCAGGGGCTTCACCAGTCAGGCAGCCATTTTTTTCAGTGCTCCTGTCCGGGCTGAAAAGATAACCTCTGTCTCATGAAGAAGACTCAGACTGTTCCAGTCTAACTCACAGGCAAGTTAGTGCTCACGGTGCCAGAGCGCAGCCCCAGACACATAAACCTGCAAGCCTAACAGTTATAGAAGTAGATAGCCTCAAATTCCCACTTTAACAATGAAAATCAAATAAGATACTAAACTTGGGAGCCCTGATCAAAGTCTATCAAATTTATAAAGCTCTCCCCACACACAAGCACGCCTGTTGTCAGAATCAAGGCCTGAGATCAGGCCACACTACATAGCCCAATCTAATTCAACACAACACAACACAACACACAGAGAGAGAGAGAGAGAGAGAGAGAGAGAGAGAGAGAGAGAGAGAGAGAGAATATAACAGCTATGCTCAGTCCAGGACCCAACATGGTATAAAATAAATAAGTGTAGTTCAAAGGCATTAAGCAAAATAAATAAAAAAAAAAAACGAGTGTCATTATCCCTAAAATAAGGAACCCACTCCTAAATAAAATGTAGTATTATGTCAGGGGGAACCCCACTCTCTGAGGTGAAAAGAAATATCCCTGAACTGGTTATGGCTTGAAAGCAGGAAAGACCCATCCCTGGTGCTTTCTGAGGCAGTGATGTCTATGAATAAAATAATCGTGATTAATATTGCATTGCCTTTCCTCACGTAATGAAATAAAAGACCTCTTGTTACCCCAAACAGCCCGGGGAAGGAAACCTCACAGCAGTAGACGAGGACAGTTAATTGAATTGAGTAAAATCTTGGAAGTAGAGATCAAAATGGCACACATGGGCAGGGCTGTCAGCAAGGAATTCTCAAGACATATTTTCTCCCCGTCCTTGAGAGTACAGTTAGAGAGGAACAAACTTCCTACCGCTCCTCACAGACACTAAGCCAGATCTTCCATAGCTGGTGTAGGAAGTGATGGACAGACAGAGCAACCAATACTGTGGGGTGCAGAGGAACAGGGGTGGGAGGGACCAGGCCTTTCATCTAAATAGCATTTCCTGCGCATCAAAGCTGGCAGCCTACGACTTAAATTTCATTTTATTTACATGGGAAGCAACACTGATACCATTAGGCCCAGTGTCAAGAATGAAGTTCCCAGATGGGACACAAGCTTACTAGTGATAGATTTGATTTTGTCAACAAGCTGGAAATAGTGGTTGAACAAACATGGGAAGGAATGAACAGAGCGAAAAGACTCAGGCGAAGTGAGTTGCGGATAATCAAAATAAACAGGTGTGAGCTTCCAAATAAAAATTCATAAGACACTATTTGAGTGATAAGGTTCCTGCATTAACTTCTGTAAAAATTAATAAGTAAAATATCTCTTACACAGCTCACCTTTTCCCCAAATGATATGAAGCAGGATGGAAGATAAAATAAGTCAACAAAATAAATTCTTAACGGGAAGTTTTAATGGGAGGAGAAAAGTAAATAGTCAAAACACAATGAGTCAGGTCACATGACTGCGAGGGACCGAAAAGGAAACTACAATCACGCGATAAACAAGGAGAAAGTACGATAAGCCTCATCATTCACTTTGCTATGAGAAGAGGAAACCCACAGCCTTCCCGAGGGAGATAACGCCAGTCCTAGAACTCAGGAATTCCCCACGTGAGGAAGAGCGAAGGGATCACTCGAGATCTGTAGGCGGCACTTTACAGTTCCGGAGCAAAGGCAGAAACACTTGAAACGGTGCAAGGGCAAGCAGCACTTAACAGAGTCGGAGTCGTACACCTAAAACAAAGAAGCAAAGCCTCTCCTAAAAACCCTGGCCCAAGGACAGAATCTCTGGTCCAGTTTGCTTTCTGTTGCTGCAATAAAACGCTGGCCACAACCAGCTTGGGGGAGGAAGTCATTTATTTAGCCCAGACTTCCAGGTCGTAGTTAATCTTTAAAGAAAATCAAGGCAGGAACTCAATCAGAGACGTGAAGGACTTCCACCTCATGGTTTGCTTGCAGGCTCCCTTTTGGCTGCCTTTATTTTACATTTCGGGGCTACCTGCCCAGGAGTGGTACTACCCACAGTAGACTGGTCCCTCTCCCATCAGTCCATCACCTAGGAAACGCCACACAGAGATGCATGCCTACAGGACAATCTGATAGAATCGGTTCCTCACCTGAAGAAGACTCTAGTTCATGTCATGCCATCAAAAAATAACCTGCAAAACCAAGGATCTAAAAAATTAGCATACAGAACTAGATGTTGATAAAGGAGGTAATCTAATCCTGGATGGATATTTTATGAACTATACTGTAGTGGTCAAAGTAACTAAAGCAATGTAAACAAACACATATTTATAAATCTTCCCTGTGTATCTGGTTTTCAAATGGGTCCTTTATAAACATTATACAATTCACGTTCACAGCAACACTATCACAACATAGCCTGACGTTACTGAGAAAGCAGACTCAGTTATGAAACTCTATCCAGGAAACTTACCACAAGCAAAGCTGATCCATCTAACTGCCGTCTTAGCCCCTGTGCCTGTCCACCTCCTGACTCGAGACTCAGTGGACCCAAGGACTCAGATACAGTGCTCATAAGAAAGGTGGGGGAAAGTCTTGATAGCGTGCTTAGAAAATTGTTTGTTCCAAGCCTTAATATTCTAGAACTCATTCCCTAAGTCATACCCAGAAGCCATCTAGATGGTTTCATACCTGCAGAGTTACTTAAAACATAAAAAATAATAAAAACAAAGATATCCTGGATCAGCTTCCATATTAGACTGAGCCTAGAAATAACTCTAGAAGTTAGAAGAATTCGCCGAGAGCTTGGGTTGTACATTAGCTGAATTGCAATGAATTGATTACAAAGTCCTGTTCAGAAAAGAACTGGGGGGTGGTGGGGTGGGGTCTGTCCTTGAGCATCTATTGCTGTGAAGAAACACCATGACCATGGCAACTCTTATAAAGGAAAATATTTAATTGGTCCTGGCTTACAGGTTCAGAGGTTTGGTTCATTGTCATCCTGGCAGGGAGCATGGAGGCACGCAGGCAGACATGGCGCTGGGGAAGGAGCCAGGGGTTCGACATCTGGATCAGCAGGCAGCAGGAAGAGAGGATGACACTGGGCCTGGCTTGAACTTCTGAAACCTCAAAGCCCACCCCAGGGACATACTTCCTCCAACAAGACCTTACCTAGTCCACAAGGCCACACCTCCTAATGGAGTCACTCCCTATGCGCCTGTGGGACCATTTTCATTCAAATCACCACAGGGTATAATAGTTTAATAAATTTCAGATTTAAAAAAATAGAGTTCTCAGATGTCCCCCATTTTGCTCTGACTAACAGAATGCCATAGAGTGACGGGAAGCTGTTGATCCTAATAACCAAGTCTCCCACCTGAACTGGACCTACTTAGATGTGGTTTCTCATATCTTCCTAAAATAAAATAAAACACACTTAGCAGAAAACATAAAAACCCTCTATATTCATGACTAACTTCTGGCTATTGTGTGACTTGTCACCTAAGTAATTTGTTAAAACCTAATTTTGTTTTAGGTTTGGTGTTTTAATAATCTTAATTGATTTGGAGATTAGGAGGACAAAGACTTTTCCTTTAAAATATAAGTGATTGGTATAGGATCTCAGTAACATAAAATATGGAAGAGGGCTGGAAAGACAGCTTAGTGGTCAAGAGCACTGACTGACCTACCAGAGGACTTGGATTTAGTTCCCTGCACTCAAACAATTCACAACTGTAACTCCAGTCCCAGAGGCTCCAGTGTTCTCTTCTGGCTTCGGCAGGTACCAGCCATGCACGTGGTAGACAACATAGGAAGGCAAAACACTAATAAACATAAAAAGCCAATAAAATGGTAACATATGGAAGAAATTTCTCAGAGGAGGAATTGGATTTAATTAATGTCTTTTATTAATGAAGTATACTTGAGAACATGGGTCCAGCTTACACGTGGATACAATCAGGGTGAGTGGAGTTACATCTATGGCAAGCCTGAGGGGGCAGGATGGCTTCTGATGCCTCCTGCAAATGCAGCTCTTTCCTACCTTCTCATCATGCTTGTTCCAATTTTCTCGAGAGAGAATTATTGGACCGCCGATCATGCTATTCCATAATATTACAGTCTCAACTACACAGGCAGAAAGATTATTCAAGACAGCCAATCACATACCACATACCTAGAGGACCAGAGGCTGACCATGAAACTGGAGAATCACCTCAAGAAGCCAACAGGGCCTTCTTTGGACCGGGCTGAAAGGAGATATTGGGCAAAGACTGTCCTTATTCTCCCAGACTGGAGAATGGCCTCATGAAGCTTTCCAGGAGCCACCCCCTGCTAAAGAGACAAAGGCCTATGGAGAGGAGTTACATCAACCTTCAGAGCGGATCAGAAACCAGAAGCCAATGCAACAAGGTGCCAGGACCTTGCTTGTGGAGCAACTGCAGCATTTCCAGAAAAGGGAATCAATATTTTCTCTCCTTCCATTTCATATAAGTGGATCTGGGATTAATCTCCCTCACAGTATTGATCCCATGGCTGAACCAAAAGTGGACTGGCTCCAGAGTGACCTAATCACAATGCCCCTAAATTAGGAGTATCAATAATCTTACCTCGACTTTGTCTCATAATATGATAGCAAATAAATGTTTGCATATTGGTTAAAACCCTGCTTATGTACTACTGCGGACATACGATGCACACAAAAAAATTAAGAATCCAAATGTTACAGATGATAATGTAGTTATATGATCTGGACTTGAATTCTGGCCTCTTTCTTCATCCATCTTCTTCCTCGCCTCACACTCTCCAGTAGTAATTTTCTGAGGCTGTGTAACCATTGTCTCCTCTGCATGAAAGACAACACAGCCTATAAGTCTGGGCTCTCGTGATTATAGGATTTTGAGCCAACTAGAAAACGTAAACCCTGAACTATAAGCCCTGATGTTTTCAATTACCAGTCTACTGGGTATTAGCCCTGTTCAGCTCTGCGCACGATTGGGATATGAAATTATACCCAGTGACTGTGGAGATTAAACGCATAGCTCTGGACATGCAGACAATGTAGGGGTGGAGATGGCTGGAGGGCGCAGGATGAGGCAGGTCTACCTCACACCGTTATTAACTATAGATTAAAAGGGGAGAAAATCTTTCTCGTTCTGTAGAGCTAACCTGGCTGCCAACTACCACCACAGTACAGTAAACAGCTATTCTTCAATAACATATACCAAATGTTTTCAAATGCTAAAAAAGAACAACAGAAACCCTACTCCCTAAATGAGTTTTGATAGTGCTAAACAATAAAGTTATTATCACATTAATTCCATGCAGTCCATAGATGTAAAAATAGTTGTAAGTCCCCCAACTCTATTTGCTCTCCCAAATTTAACTGCTAACAGTTTTGTTATGCATCACAGATAGCTATAGACAGATAGATGAATGATTATAAAGTACAGATAGATTATTAATGGTAGGTTATAAGATTAGACAAATGATTGATATAGATGATAGACAATAGACAAATGATAGATGATAGATAGATAGATAGATAGATAGATAGATAGATAGATAGATAGATAGATAGATAGACAGGTAGATGATTACAGTCTACACCACAAATGCAAATTTATTATATCCCCCTCCCTCCCAGCAGTATTGGCTCTGATTCGTATTCACATGCAGACTGTAAGGAAGAGCAAGGCCACTTCCCATGAAAGTGGTTTTACAGTTTTCAAACTCAGAGAGTCACTGTTAATTTCTTATCCTCATAAAGTTAACACTTCCTTTCAAATCACGCAGAGTTGCCCCTGAGTCTTGTTGTGGAGTGTCAAGCACAATGAGCCCTTCCCTCTCCCGCCTGTGGTCTCAGATTTAATGATCGGTGTTGCAGACTTTCCTATTTTTCAAGTAGCTTTAACCATGAAAACACAAACAGTACTTTCTCCATTCCTATATGGAAACAAATATCATCTTGTGGTTTGATAGATCTTTTTCAGTTTTATTTTTTTTTCAAGGTATCTAGCCTAGCAAGAAAAGCAACATCCTCTGTCTACCCAGGGCCATACTTATCTGTAAGTCAGGCTCTTGTGTGCATGCTCACCTAGGTGTACATAGAGGGCACAGCTTGTTTCTTCATAAATATGATTCTTGGCTTTTGTTTTTTTAAGCAATCAGGTCGCTTTAGGATCACCCAAATCACACTTCTAAGGGTGAGGAAACAGTCTGCTTAGCACAGACTGTGCCTCTGCATCTGTGCGCAGGAGCCCCCCACCCCCACCCCCACGCAGATCTTCCAACAGCCCAGCAGCCTCGAGAGTGAACCCGCGAAGCTGTTAAGTAGATGCCATTCACTGGTAGCCACCTCACAGTGCATTCATTACGGCACGTGACACAATGCATTCCCAGCAAACAATGAAAGCGGGAGAGAAATCCACAACTTTCCTCGCCGAGGAAACACGGCACACACCTCCCTCACACAGGTCCTGTTACCATGGGTTACCACCTTCCTGGGCAAGAATGCAGACAGCCAGGAAGGCATCCGTCAGGGAGCTCACTGACGACAATTGTGTTTGTTGTTTCTATGTGTGTACACCGGCTGTAGAGACTAACGAGTGCAAACAGATTCTGCCATCAAGTCATTTTTAACCATAGCCCAGACTGTGAACTAGCAAGCCATTTCCTTGGCTTCTTTCTTCTTGAGGCAAAGTGTTTCGTCTACAATTTTAGTGGTTTTACTAGAAACATCTTCTTCCTGAGGCTTTTAGATCATTCATCTAGTCTATAATTCCTGAGATTATTAAGTTCTAGGACTTCCTTGAATTGTTTTATTTTCTATTTGGGGATTCGGGGCCTTGCAATTGCTAGGCAAACGCTCACATCCCAGCCCAAGGACTTTCACTAAGAAATGAATTACTTCTAGAAAGAGAACTTGGAAACACTAAATTAAATTTTTGTGATTAGTCCTGACCTGTCCTTCTGAGCCTGTAGACTTTATGTATGTGTCAATTACCAAGGAAACAGAATCATTTGATTGACGGGAATATAGAGTGACCTAAAGCCAGGGATCAAATCAACCCAAGGTAAACTTGGAAAGGCTCCAAACCTACAAAGAAACTACAGTATTCTGATTCGCACAGAGGGCTGAACCCTATTACACCTTAACAACCACCACTAAACAGTCTATTTTAATGGACCACGACATAGTAATGACTTAGGAGGAAAACCCACACCCTCACCCAAGGTTCTGTAAACTGGTCTATTTTTGTTTTAGTTTAGTTTTGTTTTTGAGAGGGCTAGGGATCAAACCCAAGGCCTTGGCCATCCTAGGCAAGGGCTCTACAACTGACCTATATCCTGAGCTAGATATCTGTGTTTTTAATAGGTATTAGCAGAGAAATCTTAGAGGGAAGAGACTTTTCTCTCAGTTTTTTAAGAGTCTGGGGAGTAACACTGTCAGTGAGCATCACATCTGTATTCAGTGATTAAAACTGATGGGAATCTTTCAAACTCTTCACGGCTTAGCCATGTTTTCCCTCAGGAAGCTCACCATTTCCCCCCACCAGTGTGTCAAAAAGTCCATCCCAGAGCAGTGGTGAGTACCACAGAGATGCTCACACTGAGACTTTACAGTACCTTCTGTTTAGCCAAAACGCTGGTATGTGAATTGAGACATCAGCAAACATCATCTTCATTGTCCCAGAGAGTGACTATTTTAAGCTTTGAGGCCATAGAGTCTTGATTGCAAGTAATTAACCCTATCATTTCATATCAGGGCAGACATATACAATCAGAACAAAAATGGACATAGCTGTATTACAAAGAAATGTTATTTACAAAAAATATAATAGGTAAGTTGTCACATTTGATCCATGAGTCATAGCTCGCCTACCCCTCACAAGACTCTATGTAGTCTTATGGTTTATTTTTTCAATTTATTTAGCTTTAGTTTATGTAGCAGTGCAATGGACTGAACCCAGTGTTCAGTGCGAGGCTTTTAAAAGACCAATCATACCAATTCTTAGAAACATTTGATTAGTAGTGTTTATGCTTTTTAACTGACACACTGTATACATACATATACATATGTTTATTCATATTATAATTTATATACCACACAAGTTCACGCATAGAACAAAAAGCAAAGAGAGAGAAGACAGCTCAAAATTGACAATATAGAGACTCTAACCTCAGCAAACGCCCATCGAGCATTTTTTGGCTTATGATGTATTTTCTCGATTATTGTCTTATTTGGTTTTGCAGCAGTGGGCAGGAGCTATGATTCTGTCATGTAAAGCTGAGCTCACGCACTGTCTGTGAGGCTGGGGTTCAGAGGTCAGAACACAGAGCTGTCGGGTTGCAGAGTGACTAGCCACGTCAGCACTGGAGATCTCTGATACACAGCCTGCCTGGCAAGGCAAGATTGCAGACATCTGACCTCTGCTTCGCAGGTACAGTGTTTTCTCCTTAAGACCTGAAGATTCCGAGGGCAGGAATGAACTGGCAATTGATAGTGTAAGAAAATGGATCGTGTACTCCAGCCTGCTAATGTCCGTTTTTTGCCAGAATTTTCCCAGTGACGCTGAGCCAGGAGGAACGAAGCTACCTTAAATGTGTAGGCAAATGCATAGTTATAGAACTAGTGAACTAACGCTGAAGTTACTCAATCACAATACTCTCAACATTGCCCTGTGAGGTCCTGCAGCAGGGGCAAGAGATGCAGATGGGCAGGTAATGAAAAAGATCTGCATTTCTTTTCCTCCTGGAAAGAGAGGCACCAGCAAAGGTGCCGAGCACAGAAAGGTTGGGAGAGAAGAGAAGCCTCCAATTTGTCCTATGCTACCAATTTGTTGTATGACCAAGAACATTCTGCTGACCTTTTATCCCCCCCCCAAAAAAACCTAGAAGAAATATGTTCAAAGAAAGTATAATTAGAAATGTCTTTTCTTTATTGAATTATATGGAATTTTTTAGCATAAGTATATAAAAATAATTGGTTTTCCTCTGGCATTTTCATAGAGTGTGTTTCCTACTCCGGGCATCAGGCTCTGTACAGAGGTCACGTAATTCAGAGCATGTTCTGGAAGACCTGCTGCTAGGAACATTCCTTTCCGCTGTATGAAGGGCTCGGCTGGTCTCCCGTGGGACACATCATTTCCTACTTACTCCCGTTGCTCTCCCGCACGTCAGGCAGGCCCTTAAGAAGTCCCTAACAGAAGCTTCTCCCCCATTTCCCACACGGTCTAAATTTAGCCCTCTGTGTAACGTGCCTCATGGATGCTCTCGTGTTGCCTCTTCTCTGAAAGCATCATGCAAATGAGGGAATATTCTAAGCAACTGCTGTCGGGAACCACGCTGCCAGCTCTGTTTTACGCAGATGGCCGTGTTTTCAAACGTGCATCTGCACGAACAAGATCAGCACTGTTTTGAAAAAAGAGAGAACTAACCCGGAGACGCTGAGACCATTCCCCAGAGGGTACAAGGAACGGCTTAGACTCCCCCCACGCCCGACATGGAAACAAAACCTTGGAAATGTTCACAGACACCTTCTACCTAAGCAAATTATGGTCCAGTGTTGAAAAAAAAATCCACAAAATGGGAGAATCTATGGGAAGGAGGAAGATAAATGCAAGCAAGCCGCATTTCATCTGCTGACGGCAAGCGGCACGGCAGGGAACACAGACCCCGGCCCCTTCCATTAAGTTACATAAATCTCGACAAGTAAGTTCAGCCATATGGGTTGCATCTTCTCCATCATAAATACGAGAACGGCGATGTGTGTTATTATGTTTGCACATGAGTGAAAGAAATTTGGTTTCCTAAACTGGCATGTGTGATCCAAACAGGAACCTTTGCACAGTCGAGGACCTTGCCCTACTGAGGATCCCTGGCATGTTTATCAACACCACATCTACAGTCAGAGTAGACATCAACCAACACTCAGTAGCTGTGCTGCGAATGTCTGTGTGGAACTGGGTGCTATGAGAGGGATCCGCTAAAGGGGAGATATCATTTATGTCTATGATCCCATGGCATTTTATTGTCTGGGGAAGTACCCAGAAAAGCTCTTTCTCACTCATGATGTTGAAAACAAAATATAAATGAGCCATGTGAAACTGCCTTTTTAAAAATTAAGTCAGACACACTCAGGTATTGGCAGTTTGACACAGTTCAACCTGGCCAGAGACTGAACCCAAACTCATGGTTAACGTTTGTTAAACCTTATTCCATATAATGTACTCCAGTGCAGCCTTTCCTCCAGTTTACTAAGTCCTTGGTTAACTGAAGCACTGTTTAAATGATTATAAACTTGTACATTTGGAAACATAGTATCTCAGAGGAGGTAATACGTGAGTACCATTTAAATACATGGGAGAGAAGCACGAACTGCGCCCTATTTTCTCCAGCACTGAAGACCAACCGCAGCTCCCACAACATTTGTGCAGTCTTTTAAGGAAGCCCTGGCTTTCACCTTAACATCCCTTCTCTTTTTCTGTTTAAATAATAGAACTCCAACATTCTTAAAGGAAACAGAACCAAAAGAAGATGAGGAGACTCATTTTAAGGATTGGCTAATATTGTCGTGTAAGTTAGGATCACAAGATTCACAAGGAAAGCCCACATGGTAGTTCAAGTCCAAACCCTCTCTGCTGGCAGGATTCTCTCTGTCTTAGAAAAGCTCTTTCTGTCTTCTGTCCAGCCAAGGCCTTCGGATGATTGACAGAGGCCCACGCATATGGTGGATATCAATCTGCTTTATCTAAGTATTAACCTAATGTTAAACTCACACAGTGTTACAGAAACACCGGTTCTGGACATTCTTGCAGAAGACCTGGGTTCAATTCCCAGCACCCACAAGGCTACTCACGGCTGTCTTTTACTGCATTCCCAGGGCATCCAGTGACCTTTGCTGGCCTCTGCAGGCACCAGGCACGTATGTGATGCACAGTCATCCATGCAGGCAAAACACCCACACACACAATAAATAAGTAAAGTTTAAAGAAATAAAAACCCTGCAGGCCCTATTCTTGTTAAATTTACATTTTATATCCACTTTGTCATAATAAAGATTTTCCCAATAGGTCCTCTATGCCCTTGAAACTGCTGGCAGGGAATGCAAGAGTCACGGGTAGGGCTCTCTTTCCTGTGGTATTTTTGAGAGAGGCTCCATTCCATCTCCCCAGAAGCATGATGTGACATCTTACCTTGAAAACTCAGATTCAGTTTCTAATTTTATCAGATAGCTTGAGCTGAGTCTTTTTTATGTAACCCACCTTGAAAGCCACTGCCACACCACTGAAGACAAAACCACAGGGTTTCCTCTTGTCTAGAAAACTAATATTTTCCTGAGTTGAACTTCTTATGAAAGGCAGAGAGAACGGGCCAGGACACACAGAATGACTCTTTAATCTGTCAATCCTCTTTCCCACAAACCTCGAGACTCATTCATTTGGATTTTATTTTCTCACCTGCTCTTCACAGAGCCCATGAGAGACAGACAACACCGAGTAACTAAGAAAACTCACTGTGAGCTTCACCTCTACTCACCCACCAGCTCCCCGGGGCTTTAAGAGGGCCCAGGTATAGGTTCTGAGAACACTGCAAAGGCCTCCGGGAACAGGGAGCAGGGCAGTGAAGACGGCAAAATTAACCTTCTAGCAATATCCCACTTTGAGGACTTAAGTCAGTTGGTAATCTCATTGGAATATGTCTTTCCTCCCGTTGGCTTTTTAAAATTAAATTTGTCAAAAATAACCCACCTAATCTTATAGACAGTATTCTTATTAGGGTATTGTCATGTAAAATATATTACCATTATATGACGGCTACAAGGCCTATCGCTTAGGAAAACAGAGTAATTGTCATCACTTATAGGTCCGGGGAGAAGTAGTGCAGCACAATGGAGAAAGAAATCTAATAAATGTGATTGCAAAACCCACTAGACGGGCTCAGAAATACTCCAGAGCACACAGGCACTTTCTTCCCAGCATGCACTTCCCAGTGTCTCTGTCCAGTCCCCGTGGTCCTTCTCTTCCCTGCCTGGAGAAGGAGGACACACATAGAATGCGAGCCTTCTCCTGGGCAGTCATAGACAACTGACCTAGCAGATGCACAAGGAGCCAAGGGACCAGGGACCCAGTATTTTACTTATCCAGAGCATCAAAAACTTAAATTCGCCACGCTGACATACACATCGGAATATTATCCTGACGTGGAGTCTTCTCTCTGACCTTTCACGCTACTCTCCCAACAGATCAGAAGGCTTCTGTCTCAAGATCCATTGCTCTGCTTCATCTGGATTCCCAACAGCTAAGCACACAGGAGGGAGTAACCGAATAAGTGATGGTCTGTTAATTATTATTATTATTATTAACTTTTTTAATTTTCAGGGTAAGCAGATTGGAATGAAACAGGGAAGGAAAAGGTAACTGTTTAATTCAATATGCCACTGTGATTTTTTTCTTAGGAAAACAAATTAATTACATGTTATTAATTATTTCATAAAGATTTAACGATATCTATTTCCCAGGGATGTGGCAATAAAGGGCAATCCAGAGGTTAGGACAAAGAAAAGAATAAATATAGAAATCAAAATTTTCACAAGTAGGGCCAGAGAGAGGGCCCACCAGCACAAGGTACTTGCCGTTCTTGCAGAGGAATCATATTTGGTTCCTAATACCAGTGTGGGGGCTCACAACTGTCTATAACTCCAGGTGTATGTGACTGGATGCCATTTTCTGCCCTCTGCGCGCACTAGGCATACAGGTGAGGTGGTACATACAACATACATACAGGCACATGCATGTACAATACGAATAAATATATCTTTTAAAAGAGAAGATTTTCACAATGAGACTAGAGGTTTATGGTATGCCAACCCTGACCTTTCTCTTCGCATGTGATTCCCTGGAATGAACTCATTAATCCACAATACATTTTTCCATTGCGACTCTCAAAGCCCTTCCTTTCCTGGACTTGGTCCTGAACTGATTGGCTAGGCTAAAACTTCAACCAAAGACTCTAACCAGGCTTGAAACCAGTAGTTTCTCTATAAAGTCATTGCTAATAACTTTAGGACCAATATTCCATGGTTTAGTCTACCATGTGTTTCAGTAAGCAAAGGAAGATGGTCCTAAAGAAAATTAAACAATTGAACAGAAATCTGAAATGAAAACCCCATGTCTGTGACCTTTCCTGATTCTAGGACCCATTCCTGTATTCCTACAAACAAATCATGATTGTGAACTGAACATCTTTGAATTCATGTCTGCTCCCTTCAGCCCATCCCCCATATTAATATTCTGAGGGCTTATTTTGGTTTTATTTTGAGGGATAAGGAACCATACTTCCCCATTTCTGGATGGATACATTCATAATAGAAATGTTCTTTTTCCAGCAGAGCCTTCTGAGCTGACCCTGGCATCTGGCAAGTCAGTTACACTTAGGTCCAACCATCATTGTCACCTTCTCGTAGTGAGTGGGTGAAGACCATGTGCATGGAGCTCTGAGTGAAAGTGTAGGATTTGACATGAGGGAGCCATGCCATGAATCAGGATCTGTGGGAAACTGGCAAAGCCTTTCCCTGAGGTAGGTCTTGGGAAAGCATCACCTTCCTTAGGTCCAAGTTCAAGTGACTACGAAAGACTGACCCGTGTATGCAAAAATAGCAACTTCAGCCACCTCCTCTCGAGTGTGCTGCATGCAATACACACTCTGAGGTCCTCAGGGACTGAGGTGGTTGGTGCACCTCCACCAGAGTGCACACAGCCCGCCTGTACTTGCGCCTGCCCTGTCCTTGTGTCTGTCTTTTCTTCCTTCTGTCACTGCCCTGAGTCAGAGTCCCAGGGCCAAGCTGTGCTATCTTCTGACTACTGAAAGCAGAAATGCCGTAGTCCTGAAATTCAGAAGAAAAAGTTGTAGAGACGATTCTCTTTCCTAGAGCCTAGCAGATGCACAGCTGGCCTCTGAGACTTGTAGTTTTTAATAGGCCATAAAAGGAGATCATCCCCATTGATGGGCTCACAGACACTCTTGGGGGAGGAGCCGTGCGTCATGAATATGTAAGGAGAAAGCTGGCATGAGAAATGTTCTCTCTCATGCTTGCTGGCTTTTTAATTTTATTTTTATTCCCCTTTTCCTTTTTAATCTTTCATGCATAGCAAAACTCCTCACTGGTTCGTTATCTGTTTCTACATCTTTAACACAAGTTCATTTCCATTCTGCCTGCCAATCCCATGGCTCTTCATTGATCTCCTGATGCACCCACACATATGTCTATAATAATGTATTCTAAACACATCATTTGATGTGCATTTTACCTCGCTCCTGTGATCACCAGGCTACACAATGAAAGAAGCCAGGAACTGCTGCTATGGTGCCAGAGTCTAATCACGTAGCCAGGCCCAAGCCACAAGTCTCTTAATATCCATCGCCTGCTTCTGTTTCCTTGGTTAGCTGTGACTGATGCAGAAATAGATAGACTATATATAAAGGAGACCAGGTAGTAGGGTCATCTTTGCTTGTGCTCAGAATTCACTCCCTACCCTTTCTGTTCAATGGTTTCACCAATGGCCATGCCAGCTCATGGTAACTTCTGGGCCTTTCCTCACATTTGACCAACACTACAGGTTTTTGCAAGTACTTCAAGAAAAATCATTATTTGCTAGATCAAATCAAAGAATACTTTTAATTCAAACCTCCATTTTATTATCTTCCTCCTTTGGAATGTTTGGGGACCTTCTTCTAATTCATGTGTTTCCTTTTATGCTACATGGAATTGGTTAACCTAGCCAATAACTTTAGTCATTATTGCCAATAAAGCCTGTACTAGTAAGTTTATGAAGGCAGTATCTAATTCCTAACACCTTGTGAAAATTGGTTTCATCCAATTTGCCATAGTTTCCCCCAGACAGTCAACCAAAAGCTTTGTTAGAGCGCCAGGGAGTGGCCTGGTGGTGAGGTGTGTGCTTTGTGTGGACGGGTGCTGGGTTCAGACCTCAGCACCAGAAACAAGACATTCCACCCAGCACAAGGCTAAGTCCATTGCTCTAGAATGTTTGCTCCTTCTAGAAGTTGCCTGTGCTCTTCATTCCCCAAGCCATGTCTGCTCTTAGAATATTTTGTGGCCTTGTCTTTCGGCATTTGATTTTGTTCGCCCACTTTTCTGTTCTCTTATTCTTCCTGCCCACGAGTCCGCTCCACAGTGAAATTTCTCACCTTCAAAGTCTCTGTCCTGGACATGACTATAATCCAAGAACCCCTTCATGTGTGTGTGTGTGTGTGTGTGTGTGTGTGTGTGTGTGTGTGTGTGTGTACATGCACGTGCGGTGTAAGTACATGTTTATATGAATGTGTGCAGTTGGTGGGCACTGATGGCTAAGGTCAGAGGTCGATGTAGGTGGCTTTTTCAGCTACTCCCCACCTTCTTTCTTCAGGCAGGGTCTCTCACTGAACCTAGAACTTAGTGATTTAGCCACACTGCCTAGACAGGCAACCCAGAGAACATGATGCCCCTGCCTCCGCAGCTCTGGGGCTGCAGGCGTGATCACCATGCTTGGCTTTCTCTGTGGTGCTGACATCTGAACTCAGATCTCCATGCTTCGTTGGTTAAATGGGATTTTAAGTTGTTCACATTTTGACCTGTTGCATTTTTGCAACTTCTTAGGGAAGAACACTTCATCTGCTGCTCTAGCGGATCTTTTAGAAGCGTTTGCTTGCTCGTGTGCCACTTCTGTCATTGCTGGGGAGCACAGCTATCATTAATGTCATTACTCAGCTCTCACATCTCCAATCACACTGGAAACCACTCCGAAATGCTGAGCTTCAGTCTCAGGTTCTGGACTGTTTGTTCTAAGGCTTTAAACAACACCAGATTTTCCTCATGATATCAACTAAATTCCTCCACAGACAGTCGTCCTGACAACACAGAAAGCCAGATATTCTAAAACAGATTTTTCATCGTATATGTTTTGAAGAGGATGGGCATTTACAAATCTTTTCTTTTTCACCAACTATACCATATTTGGTTCCTAATACTTTCTTGACTCTAAGAATAAGATGTAGAGTAAAGGTAGACACAGGTCTCTACAAATAGCTTCAGCAAGAAGCAGACACTGGGAAAGTGCTGTTTTTTAATAGTTTGGCAAAGTTTGTTCATCAGATCCTGCATTTGTATTAAGAACATCAAGTTCTTCCATTCAGACTGTGTCCCTGACTCGAAGGGCCTCTGGGAATCAACAGCGATTGCCTGTTGACAGAAAGGAATATCTGAGAGAACATATTAAATACCCACACTTTTCCCAAGTGTTTCTCAGATGCTGGACTTATAAATTTTTATAATAAAATAATAGAGAAAGGTTGCTTTGGTTTTCTAGAAAGAGGGGTGTTTTAAATCATCATACATAGAGAAAGTACATGTTTAAATATGTTTTGTAGCAGTTATCTGGTGGGGAGTAGGCCAGGATTTCTCCAACAGGGTCTATGAGTAACTACCATAAAGGCAAGAAACACAGGGTGGATGTCTCATGAAGCTGCAGTGAAACCAAAACACTGGAAGACTGCAGTGCTTGGGCCTGGCTTACTTAACCTGTTAGCCTACGTGTCCTGTGCTCTTGGACTGCCCTGTTTAGTCATAGATGACAGACCTCCTGAGCAGAGTTTCCAAAGTCTTGGGGAGTCAATTTAGCTCAGAACTGGATTCAGATTCTCTTCGGGCATAAAACTATTGCCAAGGCATTACTGCTGTATGGTTGTTGATGGAAACTTCAAGGTGAGCCAAAGCCAGGCAGAATGTAGGCATCATTTGAGAACAGAAGCTCGCTCACTGGTATCTTATATAATGGTCCGCAATGACTGCTGGAAGTTGGCTGACAGCTGTGTGTGAGGATGGCATCCAGAGTCCTGGAGTGACAAGAGCTCTGCCCTCTCAGCACGTGACTTCCAACACTGCTGTGATCAGCCAGGAGGAAGGATGCAGAGAGATGGTGAAGGGTGTTTCTATCTTCACAACCCCAGACCAGCAGCAAAACTCAGCTCTATCCAATTCCACAAATAAGAACTTAGCCTCATGGACCACAGCCAACTATAATAAGAGAAGGAAACTGATTTCTATCTTGGCAGTTATATGCTCATTGTGACCCTACAACTATGGGCGAATGGGTTTAATGGTAGTTAGCCTAACAGTGACCATGTTGGTTCACCTCATTCATCTTTGGCAGTGGTGGTCAAAGTTTAATCCTGTAGAATCAGCTTGGAAATTTTTCCTAACGACACATGCACAAATTATATGTAGCTCTACTGTGAGCCTCTATCAGGGGTTATACATATGGGGATTTTTATTTAGAGAGACTTGACTGCTTGCTGCATGAAAATATAGGTATGGTACAAAAAAGGGCAAGACCCACTCAGGAATCTCTAAACATCTAGATAGGGAACTGCCAGTTATCAGTCTCAGAACCTAGAAGACAACAGCTAAATGATTTGAACTTTGCAAGGAGCTGAGTTGAGATGCAGTAGTTAAGTTCAAGAAATCGCAGGCAGGAACAGCACTGGAGACACACTGGAGGTGATGCCAAATAAGGGGGAGTAGGAGGAGTGCCACAGTTCTTCAGCTGCCCCAGTAGGAACAGCATCCACCAGGTAGGGAAGATGAGGTTGGGGATGACTCAGAGAACCATTGAGGGTACTGGGATTTCACCGGCACACATCTCAAGCCCCCTGGGCTGATTATCTAAGCTATCTTCTCTATGTAACTTAGTCAGTACCCCTCTTCCTCAGCAAACCACCTTCCACAGCACATCTTCTACACCCTTCCTTCTCTAGGTTCCTGTTCACAAACATTATTTCCTCTATTGGACTATAAGCCCCGAAGAGAAAATAATTTTGTCGTATTAATATTTGTGTTCATGTGGCTTGATGCAGGACAGGTATACCATAAGTATGTATATATGAATGTAGTATTTTAAAAAGCATGTCTAGTATGTGCTTGGGAACAAAGAACAGAACACAGCCTGGGAGTTGGGAAAGATTCTTCCACAGTGGTGGCTTATCTTAGGGTCCTACTAAGGGGCTTCCCCGGCAGAATGGGAGCAGCAGTACGACAAAGTCAGACACAGGTGGGTAAGAAAGGTAAGAAGAAATGGTTCAGATAGCATAGCATTCTTCTCCTCTACCCTGAGCCCCTAAAGTGAGACAGGGTTTGTTCTATGCAGTCAGCTCTTGTTACAGATGTGTGATTCTGAAGATCACAGAAAATTCACCCATTCTCATTCTTCCCCCTTAAAGCTCATTCCTAACTGAATACTCTCTAGCCATGCCTATATCCTGCTTATAGAATTTATATATGGTAGCAACTAAGACCAGATAGGATCTTCTGCTCTTAAATGAGAACATCCAAGCCTTTAGGCTACTCCTTTCTCCTATGTCCTGTCCTAACCCCAGCTGTGACAACACCAGATTTCTCCCATTTTGTTTTTCCTAGCAGCTCATAGTCTAGTAAACATAACTGATGGACAGAAGGTGCTGGGGGTCCTGATCCAGTTTGGTTCATTCGCTCACACACCAACAGAATCAGAACACTAACACTGTATCCCAGAAGCAGTTCTTTAAAGTCTAATTTTTTTTGCAAGTGCTTCAAGGCCAAACCTTTCAATAACTTAAGACATCTCCAAGCATTTCCTCAGATATGCTATGTTCCCAGGGCCCGCTGCTCTTTTCCAATGCACACTGTGTGGCATTGCCTCTGCCACTGTGGCAAGCAGTGTTCCACAAACCATTTTATTTTCTGAAAGCAGAAAGCAAAAAGATTCTTTTGTGGATTGGAAGTCCTCCAACTGTGTTTACATCATCACTTCCTACTGTAGATAAACAAACAAGCCGTTGCCGCAAGGCTTACAAATAAATGGCCTACCTGCTATTTCATGGTGCTGTGCGCACCCAAATGCTTTGCGCCCACCTATGTGTGTGTTTTATGGTCTGAAAAGTCACCTAATTGAAAAGTCATCAAACAGGAGCTGTGCATTCACCTATTCACTCCCAGAGATGTGGGCATACATCCATCTGAGATTGCTTGCTATCCTCCGGAGGATCCACTCATTTATCTAGCCATTGCTTTACAGGCGTTTGGAACCAACTCGCCCTGTTCCGGGTTAGTTTGGATGTGCTGTTGTGGCAGAAGTAGCAGTGCTTCTTCTGCCACAACAGTGAGAAGCTAATGGCGTGCAGGGTTTCTCACAGTGAGTCCAGAGTGCTGCCCAGCTACCATCGTCAGAAAGGATGTAACAGGTCTCCCTCCACTGCATCTGGCTACTGTCTCCACCCGTCCTTCACAGAAACTGCTGGACTGCTCTGCTCTTGCCCTTCTCCCTCATGGGTGCTACCAAGAGGTTTTCTATCTGATCCTTTCCCTTCTCCTCTCTTCTCTGCCCTCAGGCAAGGGAACATGATAGTGGGGACAAACTGTCTGTCCCCACAACATTCTGTACATCTGGCCCAAAAATCTATCATAACCATTGATCAGCAAAGAAACACAGGTCTTCCATATAGACACAGGATATTGGTTGCAATATCTGAGGACACTCTGAACTCTGAGGATGGGCAAGCCCCTTCTATAAAATAGCATAACATTTACATGTAACCCAGGCACATCTTCCCGTATACTTTAAACAACCTCTAGACTGCTTCTAAGAACAGTACATCATAGGTGCTGTGTAAATACTTACTATACCACACTGTCAAGAAGGTGGAGAGAAGGAAGAACCCTATGCACATTCATTTAGATATAACTTTACAAGTATTTTCCCACTGCAATTGATTGAGCCCACAGATATGGAATCAAAAGACACAGAGGGTTGAGTGGCTTTCTAAAATTAAGATACTTCCTCTAAACGACATAAATCCACAATGAAAAGAGATTCATGGGCTATCTTTTTTATTATACCACAGTGACTTGAATAGAGTCACCCCGACTTAGTCATATCAGATTTCCAGGTATTTATAGTTACGGCTAGCTATTTTTCATAAAATCAATATAATTTTAATTTTCCTTTATTCTTGGAGTTGTGTCTATTACTTCATGCAACACCTTTTTCTCTTTAATTGAGAGTTTAAAATAGCAAGAAAATGACATCAAGTTAAAAACAAGATGGCAGGTTTTCATGACCATGTCATGGGTTTCCTCAGTGCTCACTGGACTTTATCTGCAGACCAAGGCACCTTTACAAAGCTGACATAGCATGTGTGGTTCGGCGGATGTGGCTGGGTGATTCAATAAGTGCCCTGGCTTCCCTTTTATGAATGAGGGTCAAGATATGAATCTATGCATGCTCCGGCTCTCTCAACCTTTTCCATCTGGATACTGCTGAAATGGGTAACATTAGAGATAAAGAACATAGAGCACAGACCTGGACTTCTTCTCAAAGTTGATTGATAAGAGCCTGGAGAAACAGAAAGATCAACATTTTTTTTTCAGACTGTCACACTTTCCTGAAACTGGTTTTGGGGGCTCAGACTTCAGGCTAGTCACTAGCTGAGAGATATAGTTACCATGATAGTCTGGCCAACAATGATTAGGATTCTAAGTTTCTCTGTTCATAGCCAAGAGAAACTGACCACCGAGTGTATGAACTATGTGACCCAGGAGCCACTTTTGGATGGAAGGGTGGGTAAACGTTTGGATGCGAGGGCGTTCTAGAGAAGAGGGCTGGAGCTACGGAGAAGACAGACAAGCACAATGAAGGATGATGCTGAGACAGGTTTCCTTTTAGACTAGGAGTTGTTAGGGATCCATGGCAGCAGCGTTAAGGACCGAAATCAAAGGTATTATACACAGGAGAGCATGCAAGCCTGAGCGTAAGCCGTGCTGGTTTGGGACTTAAGGACCCGCATTCCTAGCAGAAGCAGGCAGAGGGTGCTTCCCAGTTTATGACCATAGCATAGCAGCGCTCTGCAGGGCTGTAGAGCAGAGCGGCGTGGTGCTGGGGCCCAGGCAAGAGAGTGGGACGTTTCTGAAAACAGCCAGCCACAGTGGCCATCATCTCTCTCAGGTAGCTAGTCCATCCATTCCCATGTGGTGTCCTGAAAAGTCTGTGTGGGGAATTCCCACAGACTCCTAGAAAAGAATGGAAAGAGAAACTCGCCCAAAACTTGAAATGTCTTCAACGGTGGATGTAAGTGGCGATTTGACACAATGCTATCTATATCCAGTGTTGCTTTTGTACTCCAAGCCTCGTGAGACCTGTGAGATCCAGGGAAACACACCAGTGAGACAGGCAGTTCTATAGCTGACTCCTTTGCACTGAATACGAGGAGTGCATCTGAAACAAAAGGACTCGGCCAAACGACACGAGTGTCAGGACTTGAAGACTGCGTTCGGGCAACCTCCCACGCAAGCTACGTCAGGATGAATACAGGCCATTCTGTTCAGTGTTCGCAGACACTGTGTCCACCTCTCCTTTGTCTTTAAGTCAAACTAACCAATCTTATCAGGCACTGAAGGTATGGTTTCCAAAGTCTGCCTCTAGGTCAGTGAGTAACCAGCACGCCCTCTTCCTCCTCTTATCTAGTCCATTCCCAGGACCCCATCCCTGAAGCATGAGCCAGGCCAGACTCCCAGACAGGATTTCCTGGACTCTCTGACCTTGGAACTAACAATCAATCCATCCATTGCTAAATGACAATCAACTGGGGTGCATGCGTACATTTGTGCGTGTGTGTGTGTGTGTGTGTGTGTGTGCGCGCGCGCGCACGTGTGTCAAAGTCCTCAGATAGCTTCCTTACATCCATAAGGCAGGGTTCCCCTGGCACAAAGCCTGCTGGCTGCTCTAGAAACACAGGAAACAAACTGCCAGGCGGAGAGAACAGTGTCCTTCCCTTGCCCACAGTCTCAGAACCAAGGATGCTTACATCACTGGACCTTTAAGAGAGCGATCCCAAGGCTCACATGGATACAAAGAAAACTGGTGGCCCTTCAGTTGCTGATCGGTAAAGGCCTCTGAGAAGGCGGGACTTGGTTAAAAATCATAAAGACGAATCCCACCTCCTAGAAGCCCAGGCAGATCCTGTTTCACACTCCCAGAACAGAGAGCTTACAAAGAGGAGAACTAGGGCTTGTCCTTAGGGACTGTGAGCAAAGATTCCTCATCTGGGTCCCATGAGCATTGTTGGAGAAAACATAAAAGCATTATTATTGTTGTTGTTGCTATTGTTACTATCGTGAACTTGTGACCTCATCGAACTTTAGATTATAGCAATTTATCCCCTTCAGACTACAAACAACAGCACCCACTACTTTAGAAAATACTGGTGGTTAGTTTGGATCTGAGATGCTGTTCCAGGCTCAGGTGGGGGCTGGATGACCAGCTGATATGATTTGGGAAAGTCATTCAATCCAGGGGGCGCTGACTTCATCAGAAGGTCAGTCTTTTGATGAACTCATGATATGCAGCATTTTGGGGATGTGGTGGAAAGTAGAAAGTGGGGCTTAGTTGGAGGAGATACGTTACTGACGTCATACCCTACCTAGAAAGACACATCTTATCCCTAACCCCTTCTCTGTCTGCTTCCCCACTGCTGTAAGGTGAACACCTCTGCTCCACTCATTCATCAATGACGTGATGCCTCACCACAGGTTCAGGAACCACTGAACTGCCTCCCTTTAAAAAAGTACCCCTGAGAACTAACACAATGAGGCATAAATGTGTGTGCCCTCTGAAACTGAAATTCCACTCATGAATATACATCAAGATGAAAAAGAGCTTTAGGCCATCAAGAAATAGGTACAAGAATAATCAGGGTTATTCCTGGTAGCCCAAAACCACAAGCAGATAAAAAGTGCACCAATATCGGGGCCATTGCGGGGAGAGAGTTCAGTTCATAAAGTGCTGGCCCTGCAAACAAAAACCAGGGAGTAGTGCATGTTCCTAATCCCTGCGATGGGATGAAGAGTCTGGGAAGGGAGCAGAAAAGGTGACCAGTACCTGAGGAACCACACCCAAGGTTGTCCTCTGACTTCCACATACACACATGTGCATGCACGTACACACATCCACCCACTCACGCACACATATGAATAAACAGGCAGTGCACCAACAACTGACTTGATTAACAGAAGGAATTACTGGTTTGTGCAGTTCCACAGGTGACTCTTGCAGATATAACATTAAACAAGACGAGGCCAAAACAACAGATACGGTATGACTCCATTTAAACAAGGTTCTAGACTAGACAGAAATTAATGGTGACAGAAGTCTGAAAGTGGCTGTCTTACTTGGTGGCCAACAGGAGGCAAGTTAGTGAGTTTCAGGTTTGTATCTCAACACACGTGGCAGGGACACAGAGATACACAGAGCACTGAGCTCAAGTACTTAAAATCTGAGCCTTTTCTGTAGTGTATATATATATCCCTTTCATTCATATACATATATGAAAGGCCTATAAATTTAAGTTAACAAACTATGGGTATACTAATTAGTACATAGAATAAATTGAAAATCAAATGGAAAGAAAACAAATCTTAGAGAATTGCAAAACCTTGAGCTGAAAAATCTATGGTTGCTCAATGAGCAAACAGTAGGGTAACAAGGTAGCTTTACTCCAAAATAACTTTTAAAAAATTATGTTAAGCTTTATTTTTATTATTTTTCATTATGTGCATGCGTGTCTGTCTAGGTATGTGTATATGAGTCCAGATGTCCTCAGAGGGCAAAGATATAAGGCCCTTGCAGCTGGAATTAAAAGTAGCTGTGAGCTGCTTGATGTGGGTTCTGGGAACCAAACGTGGTCTTCTGTAAGCACAGTACTTGCTCTCTAACCACTGAGCCACCTCTCCAGTCCCTTAGAATAACCCTTCCCCCAGGGAGACAGGGGGAACAAAGGGATAGCAGAGGCAGAGGAATCATCCAGGAACAAAAGGACAAGGAACCTGGGCAGCCACGGCAGTACAGCCAGCGGCTTCTCTGACTGCCCAAGTCTCCCCTTTCTGATGGGAGCAATGAATACGGGTATCCCTTTTCTCTCTGGTCATTCGGCGCAGTGTAGGTAATCTGCCATCAAGAGAGTGTGGAGATCTGTCTTTGGATCAAGGGAAGCACTATCTAGAAGCAATGTAGAGACTCTCATGTGGCCCTGGTATTTGGGTTAAGGAGATGCCATGATTTCTCTATCCACAAATGGAAGTCATAGGATGGAGAGGGTTAGTGACTTGACCCAGCTTCACCAATGTGTGCTGGAAGCGGCATTTTTCTATAGGCAACTCAGCCCTAGAGTCATCTGGTGGCTACAAATGAACTGGAAATTGTGCCACCTGATGCTTGAGATACACAGAGAGTACAAAGCCTGTGTTTGCCAGTAAATCCATAACTAATAACTGTGTCTGAGATGGGAAAGCACATTACCAATGCTCTTTGGAAGTTTAAAAAAAAACATTAACCTGCATTTAAAAAGCAGGAGGGGCATTTCCATGGGCATAACAAAGACTTTCTAGGGATAGGGAGGTCGCTTAGGTGGTAAGGTGCCTATAGCATAGCCATAAGGACTTCAGTTCTGTTGCCCAGCACCCACACAGAACACAGGTAGCAGACACCTGTACTCCTGGCACTGGGGCAGGTTGGGACAGGAAGTGTCTAGCAGGATTCATGAGTTGCAGGTTCAGTAAGAGACTTTGTCTCAAAAATTAAGATGGAGAATAATTTTAAAAAATATGTCTGATGTCAGCCTGAGCTGCACACAAGCACACACTTGTGCTTGACACTCATATGTCCATGTGACACACACAAACATGTACAAATTCTCTCTCTCTCTCTCTCTCTCTCTCTCTCTCTCTCTCACACACACACACACACACACACACACACACACACAGCATTTCTATGCTAATATGAAGAGTAACTGAGAACTAAAACTAAAAGCAGCAGATGTCCCAGGGTGGATCAGGAACAAAAGCTGGACAGTCATTCCTCATTCCTGCTCAGGGCAACCCTGGGAGAGAGAAAGCACATCTCCGTCCTTCCCAGGCCAGTCTTTCAAAGGGTGTCTTTTGTATAGCCTCCTGGGCAGAAGGTGGGATGTGGGAGTTCGGGGTATGCCAAACATCTACAAACGTGAAAGAGGCTTCCTCTGCAACACCTGGCATCTCTGCTCTTCACAACTGAGCCCCAGATCACCTTAGGGACTGAGAAGGGATGGACTCTCAATACCACATCACCCTGATAACGCTAGAAGGCCTCCAGGCCTCCCTGGAATTCCCGGAGCAGCGTGGGATGACAAGATCAAGTTCAGCCAGGGCCACAACCTTTCATCGGGTGAGTTTCACCTGTTCCAGACACTAACTTTCCTGGCTCCTGACCGAAAAAGAAAACAGCACTTGCCCTTCCCTCCTTGGCTCACCTCTAAATCTGCAAAGAAGCCTTTTCCTGGAAGCTCTCTCCAAAGAACGACCTGCGAAAGAGCCTCAGCAGGAGGACCCAGCACCTGTCTCTCTCACGGAGACAGGTGGACGCTGGCAGTGACTTTTGGGGTAGCAGCAGGTTGCTGGCACGGGCTCACTGCAGTTCTTTTCATAGGCTACCATGTTCAGGTGCTCTGCGGCGGGCTGCCAGCTCGAGCACTAATTAATTAGAGGACTTCCCTTGCTGAGGATATTGGCCATTTTGACACCTCAGTTGGATGCTTGAGTTCATGGAGGAGCAGCTCTGCCTTCATCCCATTTGATCTCCCCAGTGGGAGAAACCAAGTGCCCAGCGTAGCAATAACCACATTAAGTACCGGTTTCCTTTGCCAAAGCACAGTGCACACTTTCCTTATCCTTCCCTTGGGGAAAACTCCTACTGAGTCATTTACTGGGTTCTCTGCTTATCTTGCAATTCCACACCGACAGTATCATTTTTTTTTTCAACACACGTAGGCAGTTCCACAGGCTGCAAGGTTTGTGGTTTTAAAGGGGATCATTACATTTAGGCCCAACCCCAAACAGAGCAGTTCAGAGCTTATGGCCCTTCGGGATAGTATTTACAAGGTGAGTTCCCCATGAGATAGGCAGGAATGACCTCCAGAAATAACCTTTGGATACCATACAGGCAAAAATCAACTCAGAATCCCAGAGAGGTGCTTAGGCAGATGTGTTCATGGCTCTCCCAAAGAGGAACAGCTGCAACCCGCTCCCTGCTGGCAAAGCAATCCATTTTTGCACGTGTTATCGAATTCACCCTTTTGTGATTTCCCCACCCATGCGTAGTTTTATCTGTCGATACTGAGTCATGAGCTAACTGGTAACAGGACTTTGCTTGACTTTGGCTCTCTAAATTATCTCCTGAAACCTTTAATGTGCAACTGGGTCTAGATGAATCAAGGCATCTTCTCTGCCAGGGTCTAAAGAGTAGAAGACATATTACGACTCTGTGGTGGGCTGAGATGACGGAAACCACTTACGATTGATAGCCTGTTACCTTACATATTAGGTAAAAGTGGGGGGGGGGAGAAGGAAGGACGGATGGGACCACAGAGGTAGGAACAGAGAAAGCGAAACAGAGAAGTTTTCAGAAGAAAGACAGAAACAAAGAAAAGGGTCTCTTCACAGCTGGAGTTTATGGTTGCAAAGGTGTCCGGTAGATGCCTGGATCTATTTAGCACGCTAAAATGGACCATCTCCCCAACACAATGAATGTTTTGTGCTCCATGCCACAGTAATAATGAAATGCTAGGGAACTAAATCTCTTTGTTAATCCTTGAAATAAATGTATTCAGGCAGCTATAATCCCCCATAAATATAAGCAGGCTTCAGGTGCCAAGCTAAATTTGCCTAATCTGACACTTAACTCTGCTCGAGCTGAGTAGAAACGAAATTTAAATTGTCAAAAACAGGTTGTGTGAAAATTTGGCAACCAATCCAAAGCCATTCTTTTGTCCAAAGAGGAGGCAGAGCTTATGTTTGAAATTCATGAAATGTCACCAAAGCTATACCTAACCCTTTTGTAATGAAACGGTTTAGTTAGCGATGCCCCTGTGATGTCAGAGCATGGTGCCGGGAGACCCTGCTGCCATGATGCTGCTGTTATTGTTATGGACAGGATTCAGACAACACCACACTAACCCACTGGGGCTCAATTTCTGTAGCTATTAATACACCAATCCCTTATTTTCAAAGTCATGAATTGCCCATTACCTAATTCGTTAGAATTATTTGAAAGCTCATGGTAGTGAGTTGACATATGGTAAATGTTTTATAGAATTTTATGAAACAAGGATATATTCTCCATGAGATGTCCGCAGGGCATTGTCCCGGAAGGGCACACAAAGCTCCATAAAATCCTTTACCTTTTATTCAAAAATGACTTTCTGTCTTCTCCTTCTCAATTCCACCCTTGCAAAGTAAAAGAAGAAAAACTAAGAATTTGAGAGAAAAATCGAAGAGTTCAGAGACAAAGGACATGAGAAAAACAGGGAAGCAATAAGAGGGGCCAGCCGTAGGGGAGCCTGGACAGTGGTCCTTAAGTTTGCTTAGCTCCTGTCCATCTTCCGTGACCTTTCTTTGGAGAGCAGCGCTCCACATGCTTGGTCCAGAAGTTTGGGTGACCCTAATCAGTGCCCAGGCCTGTTCAGTCAACACTCTCCTTTCTCCAGACACTGTAATTTATTCATGGGTGGCTACTCGGCCACGCTGGGTCAGTAAAGGGTCAATTCTGGGGGTTTGTTTTGAATTTGTCCTTCTTACAAGTTGGTCAGTCAGTAGGCAGTTTCCAATTTCCTGGGAGGAACCTGTTGTAAAATAAAACCAATGCTGTTGAAAATGTGAGCGGATGATATTAAAAACAGAGAGGAATTCCCAAAGCTCTCACTTGGGCATCTGAATGGGCTCGTGCCTGGGATCAACTCTCCAAGGCCTGTGTCCAGGTATATTTGACATTTCTCTTAAGCCAGTTGGAGTTGGTTTATGGCACTTATAGAAATGTGACACAGAGTTCAAATTACTGGCATATTACACACACATGCACGCACACACATATTTTTGCTAATGGATTAATAAGTGATATTAACAAGACAAATGTTCACAAATGAGGTGATTTAATAAATAATGAAAAGCTCTCACACTGACCTGGGATGTTCTTCAGAGTAAGTGAGAAGCACTTCAAAATCCACTTATGCTCTTTCTAAGTGGTTAAGGAAACAACTTGAACCCTGGCAACAGACAGCCGGGATATCAGTCTGTGTCTTACTACAGGGTGACCCTAGACAAGCTAATTAACTTCTCTTCACCTCCACTTCCTCATCCAGAAATAGAGATGGTAACCGTACCTCAGGAGTCCATTGAAGACTAAATGGATTAATTCCTACAAAGGGTTTAATAGAGTCACTGCACATAATAAACGTCCAATAGCTGTTACATTTATTTAATATTCAATAAGTGCTAGGCTGTTACTTTCATCCAGCCAGCCACATTAGCCTCTTCCCTCCCCAACATATGCTCCAGGCAGAGTCTAGCCTAAGTTTCAACAGTCTGTCCCTGTACCTGGAAAAGCTTTCTCCCAAAAAGTTTGTGCAACTTGCTCCTTCATGCCATCTTCAAGCAAATAAAACCTTCTGAGTGGCCACAGGTTAAAGATTGCTATATGTTCTATACCTATGTGGTCTATATGTCATATGCCCTATAACTATACAGTCTGTATGTCATATAGTCTATCCTATACAGTCTATGTGTCATATACTCTATACCTATACAGCCCATACATCATATGATCTATACCTATACAGTCTATATGTCATATACCCTATACCTATATAGTCTATGTGTCATATGCTATATACCTACAGACTATATGTCATAACTCTATCCTATGCAGTCTATATGTCATATACTCTATACCTATAAGGTCTATATGCCACATACTCTATACCTATACAGTTTATATGTCATATACTTTATGCCTATAAAGTCTATATGTCTAAGGGAAAGAAAGAACTTTGGAATAGCAGGGATATTTTACCTATTCTATTCACTGACTATGAACTAGTACCGGAATAAATTACTTGTACTTCCTCAGCCACTGTCACTATTTTCTGTCATAGCATATAATATAAACCCAGAGTTTGTGAGCTGACTGTGACCAGGTAATCCTCTCTAGGGCATCCCTTAAGTAATGGAAGAAAAAGCCATCTCCCCAACATCCAAGCCTTGCTGAAGACTCTCTTCCCTGGACCTGAGGGGGAACTCATGGGTCCGTACCATGTAGCCCCTGGCTTTCACTCAGCAGCTCTGAGGTCAGCACACACAGCTGCCATTTTTGTGGTTGACTTGAGCAATGATTTGGGAGATTATGGCAATCAGCAAAGCGTAGAATTAAAATAAAGAAAAATAATCAACACAGGAAGAAAGAGGAGGGACAGATTGCTTCTGCCTATACAGTGCAGTTCATTTACATAAACAAAAGGAAAAGCGCAGAGCAAAGAGGCAAATCAGAGGTTGCAATTAGCTCAATTGTAGAGTAACTTGTTCCCATCCTGAGCAACAATAGCCAGAGCAATCATTCTTAATTGAGGTAAATTAAGTATTCTGACTATGCCACTTTTATCAAGAGACTTCCAAGCCAGTAAAGAGATCCAATTTACACAAACTCTTCCCCATTCTTCATGCTGATTCATTGCTTAATCTTTACAGCTTCTTTTCACTTGTAGTCTACTTTGCTGGAGACTAGAAAAACAAGATAAAATGTGTACATGAATGCCTACCCTCCAAAGTGCATCATGTAGAATTAAGAGTGTATGTCTGTGTGTGTGTGTGTGTCCCTGTGTGTGTGTCTCTGTGTGTGTGTGTGTGTGTGTTCACATGAGCACATGCATATCAAAGTAACTAAAGCCCTGTTTTAGTTATGGGGGATTTTGCAAAATCCAAAAGGCAAATAATGAGGGAGGTATGGTGGGAAGGAGAGAGGGAGCGAGGGAGGAAGGGAGAGGGGAAAAGGAGAGAGAGAGAGTTGCACTAGTGTTCTTGAGACTGAATAATACAGTAACCTAGAAGAAAAACTCTGCCTCACAAAGGTAATGCAATTTTCAGCCAAAAGGTCACTGGAAATATCTTTAGTGCCCAATAAAAGAAGCACATGAAATCAAGCTAGCAATTATTCCACTAAACAGAGTACTGTTACTAGCAGCCACCTACAAAGAATAGCACAGTCATTAAAGGCCTATTCACATCCAGTTGCAAGCTTAGTCAACTCACACCATTGTCATTGCTGCCACCCTTGAAGTCATTTTGGCAGTTGGAGAGAGCTGCAACCAAACCCCATGTTTCCTGGTAGCAGGTGTCGGTGCAGTGGGGGGGAGGGGTGCTAACTACCACCGATTCCACATAGCTTATAACGTATATTACGCCGCAGCTCTGTCTGAAACATGGGCTGCACAGGTCATCTTCTTGAAACTTGTTTCCACGCAGCTGTGGCACAATAATTAAGGCTAAAGGGGAACGCATGTCATGGCCTTTGCCCATCACCGCCACTTTCCTTTCAGCAGCTTTGCTGGTGCCAAAGGTGAGCATGTCACAGAATCCTCAGGCTAAACTTGCTGCCTATCCTGAGCTGCTGGGGACCACAGCGGCTGGGAGAGAGCAGTGGCCGTCCTCCAGCGCTAACAGTGAGGGCTGAGCAGTGGGGCCTCAGCAGAGAAAATGCTCACACCTCAAAGGCACCAGGTGACATTGTCGCCTGGTTCTGATGATACCAGAAAAACTTGCTCTCATTAAAAAGGCAAGTTCATGTCTAAAGTTTACTCTTTGATTCTTCCTTGGGGTCAGAAATGCTTAGAAACACATAATGCTGTTCTTTGGATCATGAGGTCATTTTCTATAAGCAGTTTTAATCCCATAAACTATAACACACTGGTTTGACCTTGAGCATACATGAACCCTTCTTTTCAAAAATTTCATCTTCGGAAGTGTAAGAATAAAGTGTTCTTAGCATGCTGACGCAGCGGGAGAGTCACCAGGTCCACCCTATGCAATGATCGTCATGGCTACTGCACTGCAAGTGTACAATCCCACTAGTATCTTATGGTGTCAGGCCAGCTCCTCCATCCACTGAAAGGTGGCCTTTTATGAGGAGATGAGGCCATGCCAGGCCATAGTATCGACTCTGCTTAACCAAGACCAAGGTAACGAAGTGATATTTTTCCCCAACATATGAGAATGCTACTTGCCTTCAACAAGCCCCTCCTCTAAAATCAAAAAGGATCAACACTTAGAAGATGTACTAGATCAATATTACTTTGAGAGAGAGAGAGCTGTTCAGTAATTGATTCAATCTCTCTAAGCAAGCAAGAGTAGCCTATGAATGTTCTAGAGTCTGACAGAGAAGGAATAGACTCCTCCTTCCCCTTCTTTTTCAGTTCAGTTTCTGCAGGCCTTGGGAGCAATCATGCTACGCTATGGTTATGCATTAGCAAGTGTTTGATGTCTGCTGTGTGCTCAGAAGTGGGAGCAGGGCAGAAGACATAGCAGAGAACACTCCTCCTACCACTAGGAAGGTCTTATGTGCCACTTGTTAAGAAATGCTTTGCATCTGCAGAGCTGGACTGAGAACAAAACGGAACTTGAATATGCGCTGATTATTAGGAATTAGAACACTATATATGACCCATCTGAGAGTTTCTCCAGGGCCACTATAGTTAGTTTTTACCAGATGCTGCCATTATCCAGAGTCTGTTACAGGCACTTTCACTGATACGGTTGATCTTCTAGAGCAGAAAGAAAAAGTCAGATTCATAGCAATTTACTCCCAGCAAGCACAGGAGCATAATAATACTAGCCCTTACAAAGACACTGCTCTAAGAATTTCACACGGACTCTCATATTCAAGACTCACAACAATTCTATAGGTGGACATCGTTTGCTTCTCCCAATTAGCAGACAACGAGGAAGCAGAGACTACAAGATAGGCAGAAAACTGTGAGTGGTGGGAGGGGCTTAGTCATAGGATGAGGCCACTGAGTTTGTGGGAACCACAACCCCCACCACCTTCCACTGTCAAGAAAGTGGGGGGGGGGGAAGCAAAAAAAAATCCTCAACAATAAAAACACAAACCAGACCAGGCTATGGAACCTTAAAGAAGGACACATGGAATCCAGAGCCAGTTTTCCTACCCCAGATATTGCTAGGAGCATCTTCTCACTGAGAAAGAGAAAGCAAGGGGAGGGGTGGACAGGAGAAGGTTGATGCAGTAGCGGCCCTCTGTTCAGCAGTATGGAACCTCCTTCCCGTAAACTGGGAACCTGTGTTCACATGTGAGAAAGGGATAAGAACCTTGACAGTGGGCACATGGCATTCTGTTCCCAGCAGAGGGCCCTACAGAAACTTCGCAAAGCCAGCGTTCTACCAAAAATGAGCCGTTGCTGTTTCCCAAAACACTATTTTTAAAGCAAACAGCATTAAAACGTACTCGAAATGACGCTCCTTGCTGTAAATGCTTCAGAACATGGTTACTGTGTTATTCCAAAAGGGAACTGAGGAATTTCCAAGATGCTGAGGGGGCTGACTTCATTTCTGTGCCCTCTCCCAGGGCATGGGAAGAAGTCATCATGACCTATGAGCCTGAGAATTCTTCCAAGAGTCTGAGAGTCGTGGGAATCTATCTAGCCAGCTGTGGCATCCAATGGATGCCAGCTAGACACTGTATCTATGCCACAGAGACACTACTGCATTCTTGGAGCTATCATGCCATGCTGACCACTGCTGAGATTGATAAGCATCATAGTTACATAGGATTTTGATTGTTTTCCTCCTTTGGAAGCCTGCATGGCACTTACAGGTACTGGGAAAACTACTACTCAGGGAGTGGGCATTCAGGTCATTTCCAGCTCAAACTTCTCTAGGCCCTGTTTCTGAAGTACATGGTGTCTTCAGCAATAGGGACATGGCTTCTTCCTCTGGGGGCAAACTGAGAGTGATAGCAATGGGCCATATGTTATGGGAATCTGCTGGACAATTCCAGAGAAGGCTTCTCGTGTCTGGTATTGAGGTTTTGTTAGGTGGTCTTGCCCTCGGAGGGAGCATTGTCAGCCCAGATAAGAAAAGTTCATTAAAACGGTTTCTGTTTATGTATACACAGACTATTATAGAGTTGGATTTTTATGTAAATAGTTGATAGCATGATTCCTTAAAGATTTATCAGACATTCTTCTTGTCATTTAACCCCCTTCTGCATTCACCTCCCTCTCCCTGCCTAAAGACCCCCCCTTTCCTCTCCCTGATCAGATCGTTATATCTTCCTGTTTCTGTCTCTCTGTTGCTCCCAGCAATCTTTCCATTCCTTCTTCTGCAGTGTTAGGTATGAATCAGGAACAGAGTGTTTTGTAGATGTGTCCGCTGGGACTGGGTCCACAGCTGGGTCCAATCCAAGTAGCTGTGGTTTTCTGCAGTGGTCCCCTGCTGCTGTGAAGAGAAGATTCCTTGACAAGAGGCGGAGACTAAGCTTATCTATGGGTATAAGGACAAATGTCTAAACTGTTTTAGGGAATATTTATGCCAGTTTAGTAAACCAGTGGTCCGGGTTCTCCTATAACCATGACTTTGCCAGCACTAAGTAGTTAGCTAGGTTTCCAGTACCAGGCGTGTTTTCCCTTCTGTTGGCAAAAGATCAAGAAATTTTCTGTGATGCCGTGTCTCCTAGTAATGTTAGAAACTACATCCATAAAGTCTAGCTGGCATGACTGCCCAAACACGAGCTGAACAAGGAGGACACCAACAGACACGTCAAAGTGGCCAGAGAAAAGCCCACGAGGCCTCAGCCATACACAAGTATAGGAGACTGAGGGATGCTAAGAGTGGGAGGAATTGTGTGCCGTAAAGAGCACACCAAATGGCTACCCAATACCAAACAGCAGCCCTAAAAACATATTTGCAGTTAGCATGCAGGCTGAGCAGCTTATATTTAGAATATAATTAATGATAAAAAAAAGAGGTCATGAATTTGAAAGAGACCAAGGAGGGTATACGGGAGACTTTGGAGGAAGGACAAGGAATGGAGAAACGTTGCTAATTATACTCTAATCTCAAAACTTAAAAGAATATAAACAACAAAATAAAGATACATTATTGTTTCAAAAGGCTGGAGAAATGAGCATGAATAAATATCTTTTTATGAATAAATATCTTAACCACCAATACTGCTATCTTGACTTGTCTTTTCCCAAGAACCCATTTATCAATATTGATGAAAAGCTTGAGCTTCCACTGGCCCATCCCACTGTCACCTTAAGTCACCTCCTGAGGGAAAGTTACCAACACAGTGCAGCAGCGTCACTGCGCATTCAAGGTAAAAGCTTCACCCAGTGAGCTCGGAGACCACATGGTACGTTCTCTTTTCACTTCCAGGCTCTTGTTAACAGCAGAAGGCTCCCAAGTCAAAGTGTGAACATGGCCACAAATACCTCACAAAAATTTCACGGCCAAGCAGGTTTCCTTTATATTATCACATATGCCAAAGTCAATACTCTTTGGAGTTAATATTTGTTGTTTTTGTTTTTTGTTTGTGTTTTGAGACAGGGTATTACTGTGTAGCCCTGGCTGGCGTGGAACTCACAGGGATAAGCCTGTCTCTGGCTTGTAAATCCTGGAATTAAAGGGATGTGTTACCACCCAAGCCCAAAACACATACTGTTTATTATATGACATAGTTTTCTGAATTATCTATTAAACTAATTTTTATACCAAATTTTTCTAAGCTACCTTTTAAAATGAATATTTCCATAGGTTAAAACTTCTGTATGCCAGAAGTTTAGAGGCATACATGGAAGAAGAATAAAAGAAATAGCCCCACTTCCACTTATATGTGCAAAGGGCATATAATAAACCACCAAAATGCTTTCTGGATTTTATTTCTAAAGATTTTGTTTGTTTGCTTGTTTGTTTAATGAGTATAGGTGTTTGGCTTGCATGTATGTCTGTGCACAAGTGTGCAGTGCCCACAGAGGCCAGAAGAGCATGTTGGGTCTCCCACAATCACAGGAAGACGTGAGCTGCAGTTACATATGGTTGTGAGTGGTTTTGTGGGGGCTGAGAATCCAGTTCAGATCCTCTGAACAAGCATCCCGTGCCCTTAACCACTGAGCTCTCTCTAGCCCCACTTTCTGAATTTTAAAGCAAGCTTTCAACCTGAGAATCCTAGTGTTGTGCTCTAGGTGAGGGGTCCAGATTGGGCTCAGGTTACCCCATAGAGATAGAAACAAAAAGCAGAATAAAGTGATTTTGATATTAACTTGGGGGGGAGGGGAAATATCACTGTTTTTCATTTCCAAGTAATTTGCAAAACAAGTATCTCCATACTCAACTCACTCCTGGGACCGATTCATTTGTTTCTGAGCTCCGCCTTCTCTGTCACCCATACCTGCCCATCATTCCTAGCCCCCTATGATCTGTACCCCAGGGTGAGAGCCACAGAGGACAGAATGGGCCTGGGGTGGTGGCAAGCGCATCTTCACTGTGCTCAAACTGCTGTCTGCTGTCAGCTAAACAGCACTGGCTCAGAATGTCCCACCTCGAGTACTGAGTCACAATGACAGGGACCCAAAGATCTTCCACTGGGAGAGATGAACATGTCAGACACAAAGATACAGCAAAAGCTAGGCAGGGCAAGACACCAAGGGGCCGGCCTGAGGACCATTCTCTGGCACTTACCAAGCCGACATACCTCACAGATGTCAGCAGTGGTTAAAAAGCATTGGGACGGAGAGGCTGTCGAGGCAAGCACACGTGGTGGGAGTTAGGCCTGTCCCGCAACCTGAGTTGAACCTGAGACGTACCCTGGAGGAAGTCATTAGTTTCTTTTCGCACATCAGCAATAAAAAGAACCTTCAAGTAGGAAGCACTCAATAAATAATCCACAATAAATGGATAAATGTGCACATTTCCCCTAATAGGCTTCCAGGCTTTCTGAATTAACAGTTAAGAAAACAAAGGTTCTTACAACTCCATAACGTGGTGGTGGAGGAGCAGACTTTGGGGAACTTTCTAAGTCTGACCACCTAAAAAAAATGGCCTTAATAAATAAATCCTGAATATAAATATTCTTTTTCAACTCCAGTAAAAATGGAGAAAACAGTTTGCTTGTTGGAACCACACAGTCCTAGAATGATGTCATACTCCTGGGGAGGTTATGTGCCCAGTGACTCCGTCTGCTAAAGAAACTCTCCTGAGCCTTTATTGCCTAACAAGCATTGTTCCTCTGTTCCTAACAGAACCAGCCTTGTTCCCCCTCTCCAGGAGCTAATCGTGGGGGTGGTGGGACCCATAAAAGGCCTTTAAAAGCCAGTGGGAAGAAGAAGTAGTAAACACTAAGAGCCACACTGTGCAGGCGCCAGACTGCTGGATTCAGACTCCAACACCTACTACTAGCAAGACTGCAGGCAAGCTCCTCCGTGCCTCCGGCCTTGGTTTGGTTTGTATGTCAATAACACAAGAATAGCATGCTTTCTTCAAAGAGGGGCCACAGTAATCAAAGGAGATAATCCGTGCCATGCACAAAGCTTCCACAGGAAAGCGAGGGACATGGGAAGCATTTGACAGGCTGTGCACTGATAGATATCATACAATTTCATTATCCCAAATCTCAAAGCCTGAAACCCAGAAACATTTGGAGGACCGGTGTGATGGTCAGGAGGTGAATTCTACACATGACCTCATGTGACAAGTCTAAGGCTCCCTTCAGGCTATGTGTATAAGATATATATGAAACATAAGGAATTATATATTTATATTTAATCTTGTGTTCCACCCCCAAGATATGTATTTATCACATATGTACAAATATTCCAAAATTTAATTGCTAGAAGTCAAACACTTACTCGACCTATATTGAGACCAACTGTAAAATGAATGTTAAATTCACTCCTGCTATGATAAAATACTCTGACCAAAACCAACTCGGGGAGGAAGGGGTTTATTTGACTTAGGCTTTTAGGTCATAGTCCATCACTCAGGGAAGTCAGTTCAGGAACTGAAGTGGAAACCATGCTTCCTGCTCACTCAGTGGCTCCTGCTCAGCCAGCTTTCTCATACAGCCCAGACAGACCCATGTGCCTAGGGATGGTGCCACCCCCAGGGGTCTGAACCTTCCCATATCCATAATCAGTTAAGACAAACTCTTACAGACATAACCACCAGCCAGTCTGATCTGGGCAATTTTCCACTGAGGTTCCCTCTTCCCAGAGGACCCCAGCCCACGTCAAACCGGTAATAAAACTAACCAGCTCACCTGGACAAATCAAGCAAACCAAGTCATTCAGGGGCGGGATGCCCCAGACCCCCACATTCTAGCCATCTCATGGGGTACGGCGAAGGGAACTGGAGGGAACACAGGAATTTCTCAGGGTGACTTGTGACTAGAAGCAGGAATGACTTCTCGGTGGGCGGGGTGAGTTTTATACTGACTAATGCTGAAATCTATAAGATTGCTTAAACATTTTTATTTTTATGTCTTTACTGGCATTTATTAATTGTGTACAACAATAGGTTTCATTATGTCACATAGATGTTTCCAAGCAAGGCTTGCTATGAGCTGGTACACTTGTTGTTTGCTAGTTTGGAACACAACTCTAATAGCCAACTGAAAAGTGGAGAGGGGAAGGGAAAACTTGGCACAAGGAAGGATCAAGGAGAGAGGTGTTACAGTCCTTCCAAGGAAGAATAAAGAATTAAGGGAGATGATGGAGGGATTCCAGGGACTTTACACTGTGGTATTTGTAGACTTTGACAGCTCTCTGGATGTGAAAAGTGGAGGCAGAAATCAGGTAGCATACTCGGCTTGCTACTTGGAATGATGAAGCCAGTAACTGGGGGGAGGATATGAGAGCAGAATGTGCAGGCTGCAGAAAAGATTCCTATGTGGGCATGGGCTCTGGAACACCAACATAGGAAAGACCTCCAGGCAGGGAGCAACCTGGGCTCCGAAGAAATTTGACTATTCGAACTACATTAGTGAATAATTTTCTTATTATAAATATTCTTTGAATAGACAATATTTCTCAAAGATTTTGATCACATGAATACTATATATTCAAAATATATCTGTAGACAAGACAGTTATTTAAAAGTAGTATATTACAGGGCAGGAGACATGGCTCTGTAGTTCAAAGCACTTACTGCTCTTGCAGAGGACTCAGGTACCTTCTTCAGCACCCACATGGTGGCTCACAACCTAACCCTCTGCAACTTCAGTCCCAGGGGATCTGGCCACTCACTTCTAACAACTGCGGGCATTGGGCACACACTTGGTGCACACATAGACATGCAGGCAAAACACTAATACTCATAAGAAAATTTAAACTACAAGTAGCATATCTTGGTATTAATAATGTATCAAAGTTCTTCTTAATTTCCCTGTCTATAAAACTGAAAAAAATAATAACAAGAAAGTATCTTGGGTTCTTCTAATTTTTCTACATATGGATACATAATATAGTTTCACAGACTCAAGGAGACGGAACAATCACCCCACACCCACCTCCATGTAGAAAAGTAAACAAATTGATTGTAGCCATATAACGGCACGGCTGCCTTTTTCTACATAAATTCTATTCTCCCCTGTCACCATAGGGCAGCACACTGGCTCAGTCTAAGGTTAATTCTGGTCTTTGAACCCCAAATTTCTCCATCTTCTCAGTAGCCTCAGAAAGGAGCCATCCCCCAGCCTCTTTGTAGAGAGACCTTATTCCTCCGTGTTCATTGTCTTCTCTGTGACAGTGTTTAACACATTTGACCATATACCATGCAGGGCATCCAGCTTTAGTCCTGTAACCCCACAACTATTCATCTCTGCCCTTTTTGTAACAAACTCCTTTAAAGACTGTGTTACTGTTTCTATTTTCTCATCCCTCTCGATCTTACATCAACCACAATCTGATATTTATGAGCCTCCTCTGATCTCAATAAATCCATCAATGGCCCAGGGCATGAGTAAAGCCAGAGTACACTGCACGGTGTTTGTTTTACTTAACTTCCCAGCAGCGGCAGTTTTGAGAAGAACGCCTACCTCTTCTGCTGGGGACTTTCTGAGTTGGCTTCCAACACATCACGTTTTGTCTAGATTTCCAGCCTTTGTCGTGCTCGGTTTCCTACAAAATTGACAGTTTCCTCCTAGCCCTAATGTGTTCATTTCTCCCGAATGTTCTGTGCGTAACCCGCTTATTTCCAATTCAGCTCACTCCCAGGGCGATCTCATATTTCCCCCTTCTTTCAATCATTCTCTGTGTGCCTATTCCTCCCACATCCATGGGTCCAGCCCCGGGTGTTTTCCTGAATTAAAAGTCAGCATGCCCACCTGTCATCCTTAGTAAGACATCACTGGCGTGCAACACCAGTGAGCCCGGCCCTGTGCTGATGTAACCTGTTCAGACACTGTCCCACGTACAGTTCACATACAGGTGCTCCGTGGTCAACCGTTAACTGAGATAGGTCGGAAATGCAGCCATAGAAATGACCGCCGCTAAGATTGTGCATGTGTAGAAACAGGAGAATCGATAAACAAGCCAAATGACGTCATAAAATACGCTTGATGAACCACCATTTTTAAATGAACAGGGTTATACAAAACAGCCCACATTTACACCATAAAAATCGTTTCCCTGAATATAAAAGTGGATCAGTCATATATGATACCTCAGGTGAGAATGTCTGGAGGACATGACCAAGGATTTCAGACTTCTCATGGCCAACAGGAGGACGTGGCTTATGAGTAGAAAGTGAGGACATCTCAGACAATTAGTGTTAGCATCACACTCAGGAAAGGGGCTTCTCACTGCTCGTCACTTTGCGTTGATATACACAACTGCAGCTTCAAATCTGTTCCTTCTCTGCAGCAGGCTCAAAAGCACTATTTGTGCCATTTCCCTCTTGTGAGGAGGTGCTAAGAGTTCCTTGCTGCTGCGAGCCTCTCAAAGCACTGGTGTTTCTTGAAGGTTTTCCCAACCCTTCCCCCAACCCCCGTATAAAGACTCCAGTAAACAATCTGCTTCAAAATCCAAGAGACCACACGGGCTACCAGAAGTTGAGCCCCCAACCCAGACTGAGACCCCTGCTCAAGCACAGGTCACACCAACCAGAAGACCTGAAAGGAAGCAGAAACCAAGGAACAAAACACACATCCAACAAAGACAACCCCAAGGAAGCTCGCAGCCGGTCTTTTCATCATAGGTCATGTCTCCATTGTGCCTTGCTCACAACAAGCACATAAACAAAGCATGCAGAATGGAGAGTGAGAAATCCCAATGCTCCGTGCCAGTGGGGCCACATCTGGAGAATAATGCATAATCCTAGACAATGGTAACAAAGGTAATGAAAAAAAAAGGGGGGGCAACTTGCTATAAAGTCAACAGCTGCAATAGCTAATACAAAATCAAGTGGGGGGGCATTTTGTAATTACTCTATGCAGACTATTTCATATACTATATCGGATTAATACAATCATTATTTCCCATTTTGCATATTATGAAAGTGAGGCGCCCATAGGTGTATAACCAACCCAAGTAAGTAGTAAGTAAACCAGATTTCAAAAGCAGAACGCCACACTCCTTGCTCATTGGAATCAACCATATCAAAGGCGTATCAGAAGTGATAAAGAAAATATTCCCCTAGGACTCGAATGGGAGGAGATTCAGAAGGAAGCATGTGAGCTGGTCTACACGAAGGTAGAACTCATAAGCAGGTAGGACTCATAGGAGGCAGGGACTGGCTCGGTCAAGTGATTTTAATTCTTTGACTTGTCTCACTAGGGAATAACCAGGCTCGTAGAGTTCACTGTCAGCAGAGGACAAAGGTCCACCTATAAATAATATCAAAGCTAGCCCCACCCTAGGAAAAAGGTGAACGCAGCGATCCCTTAAAGTCTCTTTGTTCACTGAGATCTGTGGTTCTAAAAATAATGCATGGTCTTCATCTCTAACAGCTCGCCACCTCTTATAGAGAATAAGGCACACACAGCAGAACTCAGGAAAGGTAAATCATCTAAAAAAATCTATCAAAGTAATAAAAGGGAGTGGGTCCTCACACTGCCCCTTAAGATAAATACCTCCACCTACTTCCTTATTGAGCAATATTAAAGATGGAAACCGCACAGTACATAATGTCATGATAGAAAATCCTATGAAATGCCAAGCAACACAATAAGCACAAGTCCTCTCTCCCCATGCACCTGCTTTTTCATATCAACGATAGTGTCAAAGAATCTGAGTTGTCTGACTGTGAAATCACTTTCCCTCCTCGGCCAGAGGACAGGTTCTAGTTAAAGCTGAGATTAAAGAGGTGGATCAAAGTGACCCCTGGCCCTCAAAGCCAGGAATTAGCCACGCCGCGGTGGCAGGCACCGCAGACGCCATCTATCAGATGTGGGTGAAGCGAATCCATTTGCAAAGCATGACAGCGTCCTCAAACATGACTGTGGTGAATCCAAACCAGATTTTTACGCTATATAACCAGCTTCCAAAATTCAAAGCCATTTTGCTGTCACATTGAGCTTACAGTTTACAAGTTTTCTATTTGCAGCCAAAGACATAGACTCCCGCAGTGCAGTCTACAGGACGGGCCTGAACTCCCCGGCCACTCATCTTGTGTAAGAAAATACCAGATAATAGCAATATGGAAATATCTGGAGTCAGTGTCTCTCTGCACCGAACATCTGTCAGACAACAGCGGATGTTCCCGCATCCTGAAAATGAGCCTTACATCCATACCCTAAAAGCTGTTCGTAATATACCATCAGACAGACCATCCTCAGAGATCGCATGCAGCTTTTCAATTAAACATCACCAATCCTGAAGCAGTCAGTCATCTGACATCACGCTGCAATTCTCTGCATGCCTGCTTCTTACCTTTTTGTAGTCAGATGAGGACTTCTCACCAGCCAGTGTGCTAAAAATGGTGCCCTGCAAAACAGGAAGGACACAGACACATCAGAGCTCTTCAGCGTGGAGGACATCACCTTCCCTTTTGCTTCTGGCCTAAGTGCACTTTCTGTACCACGGCCTCGGATCTCCCTGCATTCCAGAGACCACCATCCCCAGGTTAGACCGTTTGTTTCAGGCCAATGAGGAAATGGCTTGCACCTTCATTTCCCAAAGAATCAAGTAATAATCTCTTTCAAGTGGCCATGAACCTGAGCTCTGCATCAGGGCTCTTTCCTGAGAGAGAGAGTTTACGTCTGCACACAATGGTGCTAGAGCTTGGGGGCTCCCTCCCACTCCCTTCAGCACACTCATTCCTCCTGCGGTTGACTTCTTGCCTGTACCTGTTTGCATGTGTGCCTTCTTGGCATGATGCGCCACTTACAAAGCTTTCTAGCATCCAATGTTTCATGGGGATTTACACACAAGGAAACTATCTTGAACTGTCCCACAAACACACATGTGGCCATTGCTAGTCACACGAATGGCTCAAGGTTGTCATCTTCTCGACTTTTTAAGTACAAAATGAATGCACATGTCTTATGATGAAATCTCCTTCGTGTCCTGTTCTTCTGAGGTAGCCAACAGTGGAAAGAAAGTTCCCAGTGAATATGCATGAGAGAGGTACAAGATTGATACAGAAGAGCAGCTGTGTGTCTGACCCCACAGCATCTTCTGGAGGTCTCTGTGGGAAGGCAGACTCCCACATAATAACTCTATAAAGTGAAGTTTGGGGAGAGGCAGACAGGAGAGTGACTCCTACATAATGGAAAAACACATCTTTATTTCAGACCTAGACATTGACTCCTGTCCACTTACGTGGCTAAGCCGGGGTTTAGAACATCCAGGAACTGATAATTCTTGTTGTGAAGAGGAGAGGGACATGTCACCCATCCAAGGATGCCCTACCTGGGGCCAATAGCATCCCTCTGACAGCTTCCATTGTAACACAAACCTATCTTCACACATTACTATTACTAAATATTGCTTCCGGACAAAATTGTCCCTAGCTTGAGGCAGCTTGTTAAACCTCTAACACGGCTTGTAGAAATGACCTGAATTCCATGAGTTATGCAACTAAACTTCCCCAGAAGTCTGGTGGCAGAATTTCTCTACCAACCACTGAATTTATGTGTAATTCTCTATTTTAACTAGGAATAGGAATATGAGGAAGGCCTAACTTTCCGCTATCAAAGACTCCACATTTGTGCGTGGGGGGTGGGGGTACTTCAAGGACCACGACTGTATCTTTAACTAAGTTTAAGATAAACCAGCAAGTCTGGCAAGATAAGCTCTGTGAGTAAAGCCTCTTATTGTACCAACTTGAAAAGAAATACAGGTTAATAGATAGTCATCTAAAATAGTCAAGCTTGTAATCATGTTAGTTAGGTTTTCTAGATGTACAGAGATGTATTTCAGATGGATAGTTATTCTCCAAACCTTTCAAAGTCTAACAGAATATAACATTTAAAATGTTTTAAGAACTTAGGACTTTTCATGACAATGAGACATGTCTGCTGCTGGCAGCACCAATCTACTTCAAGAGTATGACGGGCATCGCAGAGGCTCCTTATGGAGTATGTTAGCCATTTGGACAAGAAACTGCTCTTGCCTGGACTGTTTGATGTGATGCTGTATAAACTGGACATGCAGGACCCACAGAAAAATGACTGCTGAAGTTGCCTTAGGAAGGTGAGATGGTACTTGGGGTTCCTGTTTCGTGAAATAGTCTGCCAGAAATTCTGCAGGATAAAGAAGAAAGCAACTGATGGACTTTGCCATTACAAGGCAAAACATATCTTCAAATTTCCTGCTTCATGGAAAAGTCTGCTGGATACTATGGGTCTGTAGGCTGAAGATGGATGCCCCAATGGTACAGAAGAACTTTGGGTGACTGTCCAGGCAGCGAGATGTCTCTGTCAATTCTAGAATTTGGAAGTTGCTTACAATGCACTTCCTGTTTACTTAGGTAATATTATATCCTTCTAGAGTCTTTGATGGAGTTGAAGAATAGTTATAATTATAGTTTTCCTTGTTATGATAAAAGATAAAGTAGATATAAATATTGTAACTATAATTCTTGCTTGATTCCTGTTTTGTTATATGTAATTTTTTGTTACTATGTTAAAATTAAAAACCCTTCCTTTTTATTTAAACAGAAAAAGGGGAAATGGTGTGGAAAGTCCTTCTATATATGTGTTGCTTTTCTTGGTTAATAAAGACACTGCTTTCATCTAATAGCTTAACAGAATATAGCTAGGCTGGAAGAAATACATAGAGAGAGAGTAGGCAAAGTCAAACAGAAGCCATGTAGCCTTGCTGGAGACAGATGCTGGATGCTGAACAGAACTTTACCCAGTAAGCTACAGCTATGTGGGGATACACAGATTAATAGAAATGGGTTAATTTAAGATGTAAGAGCTAGCTAGAAATAAGCTTAAGGTATTGGCCAAACAGCATTGCAATTAATACAGGTTTCTGTGTGATTATTTCAGGTCTGAGCTGCTGAGAATGAATGAACAGCCTCCAATAACACTCTGACCTCTCTACATGAGCTGTGGTAGGCTTGTGTTCATACTCATACCCATTGTATACACCCATTGACTTCCACAGAAATCAACACACATACACACTCATGCACACAATTCTGAGAAGAGCAAATTAGATGGTGTCTTTATGTGAGGAGTGTGCACATGTTTGGGTGTTTGTGCACACTGGTATATATGTATCGAGAGGTCAGAGGTCAGGTGTTTTCCTTGTTTGGTCACCGCGTTATTTTTTGAGATGAAGTCTCTCTAAACTTGGAGCTCATCAGTTCAGCTGGGCTGGCTGGACAATAAACTGCAGAGATCAGCCTAGCTCAGTCCCACCCACCACTGAGTTTACTGACATGCACCACTAAACCCAGATTTTATATGGGTGCTGGTAATTCAAACTCAGGTTCTCTGGACCGTAGGGCAAGCATGTTATAGACTGAGTCATCCCTAAAGACCCCAGGAATATCTGAAACTCCAGACGTTAGTGCTGTAGCCCCAGGAGAAATGACCCACAAAATTAAACAATACCCTTCCATTTCCTTAGAACAGTCCCGGGTGATTTGAGAAGTGCATTTGAAGAATAAAAAAAAAAGTCAAAATGTGCAAAAGTAGCTTCACACACACACACACACACACACACACACACACACACACAAAGAAAGAAAAGAAAAGATATGGCCAGCTGTAAATGTTGTATTTGTAGAAACAACTCGAGCTGAAGGCCAATGCATAGCGAAGTCTTAATACCTGGAGTGAGTATAAAAGAGCAATGGCATGGATCAATGATAGTCCATAGCCTTAATTTAGCTATTTGCTAAGGAGATTTTACTTATACGCTTGGTCAATTTCATTCCATTCCCTTCGAAAGACTAACTGGCATCCAGTTTCCTAATTGCAACAATTGTGAATGGCTCTGGGTGGGCTTTCCGAGCCTTCCCATAACATGCTCGGCTTAATTACTGAAAACGAAAGACTCAAGAGGGTGATGACCTTCTTGGGCTGTGACCTTCCTGATGATTGCATCAATATTTCTTTATGAAAGGAGAAACTGCCAATGAGTCACCTCCACCAGAGTTTGCATGAGGCTGTGTTTGTCACACGACACAAGCACAACAAAACGCAATGTGTTTTTAAAATCCCCCTGCCTCGGACCTTATTAGTGAGATGACCTGCACGGGGTGGACAGCATCATGCATCAACAATTAAAGCGATTTTCCCCAAATACACTCAGGAAGTAAAGCCCTACCCTTGTGTGTTTATGTGGTGATGCCTGAAATTTCTCTTACAGGATTTCTGTTTTTAGCATTAGCTCTGATTCATGGGGGATGCTTACGTGCCGGGGCCACTGCAGGAAGGGACAGTGGAAATTTCATGCTTGTACTTCATTAGTCTATTATATCTTAAAGGAAATAAATTCATCTGATCCACCCCCAAAAAGCATATTTTTGGTACTCTTTTCTTTAAAATAATAATAATAAAGCAGATTTGATTGGCGAAAAGTAAAGAGACTTAGGTCATGAGGGCCTTGGACACTCATGGTGAAGGGAAAAGATCTGAAGACACAGGTCACGGGTTAGATTCCCTACAAAGCAAGCTGTGAAATGGAAATGACACGCGAGGAGCATTCTTGGTGTGGGTAGAGAAGGGAAGGTCACAGGATGGAGCAGAGGATGGCAGTGAGCTGCGGAGCAGGCTCAACAAGGGTCTCAGGCAACCACATAGGATGCTCTGGAAACAGGCAATACCTCAGTGCAAACACGGGCACAAGAAGCATTGTCCTAGAGAGGGAACATGTTTTGCTAGACCACATGACTCTTTCCACCCCCGAGCTAGAGCACTTAACTGGCAGCATCAGGGAGATCTGTGTGGAGTGTGGCTAAGCCTACTATATTACGCTGTGTTTTAACAAGCTCTACCTAGTCAGGCCTTGCTTGTAACCTCTTTACTACAGTGAAACATGACTTCTTACTGATGAATGTCTGCTGGTCTTTTACAATGTCTTGGATAGAAAACCAAGTGGACCACCTGCTGGGGAGCCTCAGCCCTAACCCTTGTCCCTTCCTAACAGATTACTGAGCAGCTTAAGATGGATCCTTGATCTCAAGGCCCTCAGTTCACCACTCTGAAATGAGAAAGACCTATATCCTTTTTCCTTTAGGGTCATAGATCCTTTGCTAATATGAAGAAGAGGACCCCAATTTTATCGGGCACAGTGTTTAGAAATCCACAATTAGGATGGATGGCTACTTCTTTCCTCCATCCGCTAACACGAGACCACTCCATAGAATGGTGTAGGCAGCCTCGTCATCTTCTTAGGCACAAAGAATTCTTGTAAATAGTAGGTTATTAGTAGGCTCTCCAGAGAAGAAGAACCGATGGGCTACACAGAAACCTAGAAGAAAAGAGAGAGCGTGGTTTGGCTCATCCCACTAGGAAGGATGAAGAAGGCTGCAAGATGTCATCTTCAGGCTAGAAAACCAGCCAGGGCAGCCAGAGGCGTAACTCAACTGAAGACAGGTCTGAGAACTACACAGCCCATGGTTTAATTACCATTCTGAGGCCAAAGGTTACCACCCCTAAGAACCTTGGGAAGGAGAATGGGTCTTAGTATAAACTTAAAAGTCCAAAGAACCAAGAACCAGGAGCTTCTATGTCTGAAAAGAAAAAAATATGGATGGCCCAACTGAAAGAGGGTGTGGGATAGAAAGAGGGAGAGGAAGGGAGAGAGGGAGGAAGGGAGGGAGGGAGGAAAGGAGGGAGGAAGTGCACTCTTCCTCACCTTTTTGTTCTATTCAGGCCCTTAATAGATTGCATAATGCTGGTCACATTGGTGAAGACAGAGGATCTCAGTATTCGGATTTGCATACTAATCCTTGCAGATAAAGCCCTAAAATAATGCTCTGTCACTTGTCAGGACATCTCCAGTCAAGTTAACCAACAATATTAACCATCACGACAGGTAGGGCACAAAGGGAACAATTACAGAACGGCACTTTGTTTGACTCTGAAACACATTAACATGGGAATTGAAAACTAGCGCGCACAGCCTCGTCTCCCAAGTTAATAATCACCTGTAGAAATAACTACATAGGCAGAAGTCACGGAGACCCACAAGAAAGCGTAATTCAGTATTCAAAAAAGAATGAGCCTAGCTAGTTCTTGGTTAGAGAGACCACTGATGAAATACGAGTAATTCATGGGCATCCAGTCCAGCATGAACACAGAGAGCCATGGAAGCTGAGCTGCTCACCCCATTCTCACTGCTGGGAATGCTCTGCAGTGACCAAACAACACCAAGAGACACGTGGCTCCTATTTCCCTGTAAATGATGGTTTAAGTCTGAGAACAAGCAGTGTTGTTGATCTCCATTAAATTAGGCTTGGGAAAAGAAACCAGAAAACTGTTTTCTGCCGCCACTGAAGTATTTCTGCCATCCAATGCCCATAAATATTTTTTTTAAAAACAGCAAACATCTAATACATATGTGATTAAATTGGAACAACTCAAGTATTTGATTACAAAAGTTAAAGTATCCAGAGCCCAGGTCTCTGAAATGGCAGCATTATGGAATTCCATCCCCAACCTGTGGATGGGTGTCTGTGAGCAGGTGCATTATTTTACTTTTAGGCAAACTAAACAGAGGGCTGCTGGTTTTGATGAATGGTCAAATAAAATCAAAAGCTAAGGTCCTTTTAAGGAAATGATACCTGAATAAAACCCATCTATTTGAGGCCTCTGGTCTGCACGTCTCAGGCACGGGAGGTGATTTTTCACTTGTTGGTGGATGTCAGCACTGAGCCTGCTCCTCTCACTAACAATGTGAAACCTCTTACATTTAAACGGATGGGTCCCCAGAATACACACCACGTGGATGCTTTCTTAGAAAACCAATCCTTGGGCCTCCTCACAAAATCCACATTTCCGTCCTGTTTTCATGCTTTAGACTAACATGGACACATACATGCTTTAAAAATGGCGTACCCTGCAGGCAAAGTTCAGCACTCACTTTTATTTTTTTAACTGCATAATTATAAGCATCAACCAAAGGGGGAAAATATGCCCCGAAATAAATGATAAAATTACAGTGTTTTCTTGTCGTCCATGAATACGGAAAATTTCAATTAGCCAAGTGAAAGCCATTGAATATGCCAGCACGATTTATATACCAGACTAATGACCATCATCTGCATCCGATTTAGCTAATGAAGGCTTGGAACACTTGTGGATAATTAAGGCAAAGCTGATGGGAGGAAATTCGAACCATGGAAAGATCAAATCTATTTATGTCTGCATTTAAAACTAAACACACTTAATAGGTCGTTCAATCAAAGCATAATGTCCACTCATCTGGGATAAGAGAGATGCACATAAGGTATGTAGCCAGCACGGTCCCCAAACCCAAAAGTCATTCGTTCTTCATTCATTCAATAATTATTTAACCCCCCCCCCGTGCCTCTGACCTTGAGGATTAACATGACAGCACCATAGTTCCCTTAGTGTTTCTCTCACCATTTTTCTTCTCCATCATAATTAAATGTATAGCTCTGGTTTTCTGTTTAAACAGAAACTTCCACCTGTGTACCATGAGAGACACAGCTTGGCTGCAGTCTAGGGGCCGACAGAGATGACCACCCACCTGTGTATCGTGGCAGACACATTACGGCTGCAGTCTGGGGACCAATAGGTAAGTACAGATATGCAATGGCTGCCTGAATTTTTCTCAGCCCTGGGAGGACCCCTCTGAGGCAAAAAGATACTGGAATAAAGACAAAATCCTGATTCTTGGGAGAAGCTAGAACAGGACTCATGACCCACTGGGTTCCACTCATTTCACTGAGTAGAGAGAATCCTGGTCAGCTCATCCAACTCTTCCTGGACCAGCGGAGCAGGGAAAGTGGTAAAGCTCACTCTTGGGGCGCCATCATCACCCCTAATAAGTCTGTACTTAGCAGATTATAGATGTCTCAAGAACCTGTGAAATTCCCAATTTTTCTTCTATGAGGTTCAGTGTGGCTGGTTTTATGTTGAGGTTTTGATCCACTTGGACTTGAGTTTTGGGCTTAGTAATAGATATGGATCTATTTTCATTCTTCTACGTGTTGATATCCAGTTATGCCAGCACCATTTGTTAAATATGCTTTCTTCTTTCCATTTGATGTTTTTTGCTTCTTTGTCAAAAATCAGATGTTTGAAGGAGTGTGAATTGATATCCAGGTCTTCTATTCAGTTCCCTTGGTCCTCCTGTCTGTTCTTATGCCAATACCATGCTGTTTTCAGTACTGTAGTTCTGTATTAGAGTTTGAAGTCAGGGATTGTGATGCGTCCAGAAGTTTTTTGTTGTACAGGATTGTTTTGGCTATCCTGTTTTTGTTTTTTTTTTTCCTTTTCTATATGAAGTTGTGTACTGTTCTTTTGAAGTCTGTGGAGAATTTTGCTGGGATTTTGATGGACATTGCATTGAATCTGTAGATTGCTTTTGGTAAAATTGCCATTTTTACTATGTTAATTCTGCCTACCCAAGAGCATGGGAGATCTTTCCACTTTCTAATGTCTTCTTCAATTTTTTTCTTCAAAGATTTAAAGTTCTTGTTATACAAGTCTTCCACTTGTTCGGTTAGAGTTACTCTGAGATATTTTATGCTATTTGTGGCTATTGTGAAGGGTGATATTGTTCTGATTTCTTTCCCAGCCCTTTTATCACCTGTGTAAAGGAGGGCTGCTGATTTTTTTGAGTTAATCTTGTATTCTGCTACATTACTGAAAGTGTTTGTGAGTTTTAGAAGTTTGTTAGTAGAATATGAAATCCATTTAAAGCAAATCACAAGCAGGGCTGGGGAAATGGCTCAGTGGGGAAAGGGCTGGCTGCCTCAGTCGGAGGGCCAGAGTTCAGATCCCCTATTCAGTGACACCAGCCATGGTCATTCCCAGCTCAGAGGCTGGTTCACCTGCTGAAGGGAGAAGGGATTGAAGGAATGGAGCAAAAGGATAAGCAGAGGATTCTACTAAGAATAGTGTGGAAACTCTATTCTCAAATAGCATGTATATTCCCATCTATACTTTTTGGTTAACCATATCAATGATTTTAAAGGATTATTACCCAACATCTAGGGATTTAAATACTATAATACCCCACCGTACTTAGACAAATTTCTTCGGCAGAATTTACAAGTGACTTATCTTCTGTACTGGATTGTAAGCTTGCAGACTGCAGGAGCAAATTCTTAATTATCGGCTCTATTCTGCAGTTGAATACAGTGATGATCATATGGTTGAAAGCAAGGAGCGACTTCATAAATGTTAAGTGTACAGTGAATAAGGGAAGAAACCGACGTCAAAAGGGGAGAAGGGGGCGTCAAGAGAGGTAGGAGGAGGAAGAAGGAAAAGTAATGAGAACTGGAGGAAAATACTCTATATGGGACAGAGAAAAATTCCACCTCCCCCCAAAAGAGATGCTGACATTTTGGCCCATAGAACTATATTTAAAAGCAGCCTTTGCTAGTAACACATTTAAGATAAGGCTACTCACTGGAGAAATGGCTCAGTGGTTAAGAGTACTTGCTGTTCTTTCAGAGGATCTGGGTTCAACCTAGCCCCCATATGGCAGCTCACAACTGCTTGTAACTTCAGGCATCAGACACCCCCATACAGACATATACACAGGCAAAATACCAATGTACATGAAAGAAAAATAAATCATTTATTTATGATTTATAAAGCTATGGAAATAGGTTCTAATCCGGTCTGACTGGTGACCTCATGAAGATGGGGAAATTGCTCACAGGCAGAGAGAGGAGAGATGAGGTGAGAAACAAGCATGGGACAGCCACAACGGAACACCGTGGCCATGATCTGAAGCCAGGCACAGGCTAGGAAGATGTGTCCCTGGGGCTTCAGATGGAACGACAACACTTTGGTTGTAGACTTCTAAACTCTAGAACTATGGAATCTCTGCTAAGTCCCCCAGCTTGGGGCACATTTTACAGCAGCCGTCAACGTAACACGGGGACTGTGAACCAGGGACCTCTTGTTCTAGTAGTTGGTGATTTTCCAGTGTGAAGGACAAGAGAGTAAATGTTCCAGGCTTCGAGGCCCATGAGGTTACTGTTGCAACTGCTTAGCTATGCCACTAGAGCTTGAAAGGGCTTGCATGTTTTATGCAAATGAGAAAGAAAGCCTGGTTAGATTCTAATATAGTTTTCATATGGTATGAAATAATATTCCTTTTTCTTTCGTTTCTCAAATCATTTAAAAATGTCAAAATCACACTTGCCCCATAGTCCATACAAAAATAAGCATGAGAAATATGTTTTTCCACCTTGGATTTAGATCTGGGAATCAAGCAGGCCAGGTTCCATCAGTGATTCTGTAACCTGGTTAAATAAGGGTGTTCCTATCTCCAAGGAGCATAACAATCATCTTCCTGACCACCTGAAGGGCTAATGAATGGACGGTCATATACCTTCAAATATACTACAGTAACAGTATGTGTCCTGACACTATTAACTGTGTCTCACACGAACAGACCAAAGTGTGCTCAAGGAGGCAAGAGTGATGATCCACTAAGTTACAGAATCAGAGCAAGGTGGAAAGAAATGCATGAGCCCTTCGCCATCTACACCTCCAGTGGAAAGGACAAAGCTGTGAGTGACCAGAGGACATTCTGAGGTAAGTAAATGCTTGTCATCTAAGGTTACCTTTGACCCCAGACTATTGCTGAATCATGCATTTTTATTTCCAGGGAAGGCTGTGCATTAGGACAAGCCTAAGATGCTGCACCGCGGCTCCCTAACTCATCCTGATGAGCATTCATCAGCCGCTAACACTCCCATGGCCATCTTCAGCCCTTTTCTGCAGTGCCAACAGCTAACAAAGCCATAAATATTCCCCTGCATGCAGACACACCCTCACACTCATCGCTGTAAGGAGCTGGAACTCTGCCACTGTGCTGCAGAGGAGCTGGACCAGAGATGACAGCTACAGACGTTCAGGTCTGGCACGAGATAAAGCCAAAAAAAGAAGAAAGGAAGAAAGGAAGAAAGGAAGAAAGGAAGAAAGGAAGAAAGGAAGAAAGGAAGAAAGAAAGAAAGAAAGAAAGAAAGAAAGAAAGAAAGAAAGAAAGAAAGAAAGAAAAGAAGAAGTAAGAAGAAAGGAAACAGTTCACAGGAGGAAATATCAGCTGCCAACACGGCATGGGATTGCAAACCTCCCAAGCACTAAGGCAATACTCCCTGGAAAACAGTGTGGATCCTTTCCAATCACCAAAGTCACAAGTCCCTAAAATATAGCTTTCCCCCAACTTAAACACTCCAGTTCCACCCCATCCCTAAGACTGCGCCATTTCCCACAGAGAAGTTCTGTCTCTGACTCCTCATACTTAAGTCTCAAATGGACAGAGGATCCCTGTCCTTAGTCTGCCAATCTCCTCTCTGCCCTTTCTCCATTTTTACTCTTGCACTTCATCACCACCAGCTTTCAAAGGAGCAGAGAAGCTAGCTAGAGCTCCTGAATGTCCGTCCAGAAGCAGCTTCATTTCAAAGATGTTTACACGAAAGCACGGGTAGCCCCAAAGGATGGTGTCCCAGGAACAGAGTTGCTCAAAGGAAGGGTAGGGGACTCACATCCCAGCTCGACCCCCGGCCATGAGGACAGAGGCTCGAACTTCAGTTCTCTGAGCCTGAACTCCCTGGCTGTAAAATCACAACCATATCATCCTGAGGGTTTTCTAGCACTTAACACAATGTATTCTTGGTAACAACAGCTACTGCGGTGATTTCTGAGAATCCTAGACATCTTCTCCGTCTCTAGGAACGTGTTCCACAGAAGTCACGGACGCTGATTTACAGGACTAGATCCAGGTACCAGAGTGCATAATGGAGGCTGTGGGGCTAAAGCTGTGGTTTAGTGGAGACCCAAGTGACAGAAGAGCAAGCGGTAAGATCAGGGAAGAGGCACTGGCTCTCTCTTCCTCAAATAATCTTTGTATTATTATGTACTGGTAACGTGCATGATCCCGGTTAAGGCACATGGAGAGTAACTGACACTATAAATATCTGAGGTGAAAAGAAAATGACACCGGTGATCATTGCCAACACACACATTTACACACTCATCCCCACACACACACACACTCACACACCACACTCACATAATCATATACACCCATACAAACATACATATACATGCATACACTCACACACAGGTTCACACATATTCACACACTTTCACATACATATACCCATATACACTCACACACACACTCATACATACCTACACAATCACACACTCTTACAACCCTAACAATCAATCACATACTCACACACACTCATACACACCCAATCACATCACACACAGACTCATACAATCTCACACTCACACCACACTCTCACACACACATAAACACACCCACAGTGCTCAAAAGTCTGAAAAAGAAAAAAACACATTCAAAGGGTTTCTATATTTTTTCCTCTATAAAAGCATAATCTATTTTTTACAGCGAGAGATAAAATACAGAAAAAAAACTTTCAGCTTAAAAAAATTTAGAAGTCAGATAAAACAACTAAATACAAGATGTCATAGCACTCAGAACTGGGAGGTGGGGGTCCAAGTACTGTTGTCTCCAGCCCAGACCCATGGATGATGATGCTCACTCAGGAGATGCTCATGGATGCTCAGGAGAGATGGGGATAAAGCCACTGAGAGCCTTGGGCAAGGAGGCTCAAGGTGCTGAGCCTGGGTAAGAGGCAGGGACACATCATCAGAAGTTCTAAAACCTAGAATCTTTCTTTTGTTTTTGTGGTAATTCTGTACCCCACCTCATGGCTAAAGAAGCCCAGTCATACAGGGGGAGCAGCAACTGCTCGTTTGCAATTAGAGTCACACGATGCTATGTAAATTGGGTAGATGAGAACAAGCGGAAGAGAAGGTCAAGGCAGAAAGGCATTTGCATTATTGCTGACTATTACAAATTGTTAAAGGACACACAGCAAGAACAGAGGGTGTGAGGCCCAACAGGACGGGTTCCCATGAAAAGCTTAGCACTGTGGTTAGCAGTTGAATGGTGATGCACCGTTATCTCAGGCTCTCTCAGTGATGGTGTGACAGGAATCGATGGCTACATAATTTTACTGAACACCAGAAATATAAATAAAAAGGCCGCCCTTGCCATGAGCACATTCCAGAATTAGTGCTCTGACAGGACTCCGGCTCTCCACCGCTGCATCTTCAATTCCTCCAAGTTTCTGTTTAGTTCCAACTGCGCAAGATCTTCAGGAGAAAGGCAACGGCAGTGAGGAGCGGTTCTCTGGGGCTTGGGGAAACCCTGTTGTTGTTGTTGCTGCTGCTGCTGTTGCTGCTGCTGCTGATGGCAATGATGAAAATGATGAAGAAGATGATGATGATAATGATAATGAAGAGGATGATGAAGGTGATGGTGATGTTTTCTCCTTTTTCCCCCTTTTGTATTCTTTTCTAACTACTGCAGACCCAAGCACCAAATAAGTACGTTTGAGGACCAGACTGGATTCCACTGTGCACTACGAGATGAACTCCATGACTGAGTGCTATGGTGGCTATACTTGGTCGTCACTTTGACTCCATCTGTAACTAAAATTCAAACATGAAGGGCACACCTGTGTGGGTTTTTTGCTTAATCTGAAGTAGAAAGAACCACTTCTAATCTAAATCTTTGAGGTAGGAAGACTTGCTTTTAACCATGATCTTTAATCCAGATCTAACCAGGCCATGCCTTCAGCTGGAAGCCTGTACAACAGCGGTTCTCAGAAGCCTGTATGGCAGAGGTTCTCAACATGTGGGCTGCAACCCTTTCACAGGGGTCACCTAGGACCATCAGACATAGCAGATATTTACATTCTGACCAACAACAGAGGCAGGAATACAATTATGAAGTGGTCTTATGAACCCCCAACCATGTATTTCTTTTCATTGCTACTTCATACCTGTAATTTTGCTACCAAGTGCTGTGTTTACCCCCTAAGACTATCAGAAATAGTGTTCTGATGGTCATGACCCCCCAGCTTGAGAACCACTGCTCTGAAGCGTCCTCACTAATCCAAGCACCTTCAACAGCTGGCAGGTAGATCTAGGCAGTTTCCTGTGTTCTTTGGAGAAGTTCTACTAAGTCCTGTCCTTGGCTTCTTCTCTTCCACAATGTCTCCAATCCTTTGCGATCCTGTTGTTCTTGGTGCCAGTTCTGCATCTCATAAACCCTCTGTGACATCCCACTCCATACAGGTTCACCTTTCTTAGGTGATGTTGCCTCTCCCTTCGAGGCCTACAGAAGCCACACTAAAATGCAGTGTGGTTCCTACTCTAAACAGCTCAGCAGGCTTAGTCGGTCTTCGAAGATCTGTTGGCTTCTTTTAAAGACCCTTGGAGAAGTAGAAACGCTGTTTAAAGCTTTATTGAACAGAAGCACAATCCACATGGCTTCCACCACCAGCCACGGAAGAACCATTTTCAGTGTGTTTGGCCATCCCTTTCCAAGCTTCAAAGTCATTGCTCCCAGCTGACAGTTAAACATGCCCACCAGAACACTCCATGGGCATCTGAGACTTGTCTAGAACCAAGCACATCTTATTTTCCTCTCCCTTCTTTTGCCTGCATCTTGGTTAAGAGTGAATTCGCTTATTCGCTCTCTCAACCATGATATCTTCTCTGACTCTTCTCTCCTCACCCATCACAAGCTATGGATCCAATGACAGAAAAAAAAATGCTCGTAATCATGAAGATGCTTTTCTTATTACCTCTCTCTCAGTTCAAATCCTCTCACCCCTCACTTAGTTTTCTGTCGTATTTTCATGGTGAACACTGACACATGAATTCCCACCTTGATTTTGCCCTTTGCCAATTTAAAGAGTGCTGGCTGGCTCCCTGGTGTCATGCTTGTGAGGCCCTCAATAAAAACACACTGTTTCCTTCCATTGACACACTGACTGTCCCTTCTTTTCTCAGGCATTTCCCACATATCCTGTAAACTGCCATGGACAGACCATGGCTCCTTGCAAGGTCCTGAGTGTTTACTACCAGGTTCTCTCTGCCTAGAAACAGCTTCTTTCCCCCTGGCCAGTTCTGACTTCCTTCTACAAAGTTTCCTGTCCTTCCCCATGTGTTGGCAGTTTCCCTCTCCATGGTCTTAGTCCTAAAGCCCACCCTTGTCACATATTTATCATATTTCATGATTCAGAACGATCCTGAAGATCTTGTTAGCAAGGCTGGAAGTCACTGAGCGTGGTGAGGCTGATGCAGACATGGCCTAGTACATGGTAACTTGTCGCTGACTGTTTGACAAAATAATGAGTCATTAATAGTCAAAGGCTGGTTGGAGATATGTCAGCACCACCTCCATATGACAGTTGAAGCCATGGTTATGATTGAGAATACCTAGGGAAGTATATAATTATAAGAAATTACAGGATGCAACAACCTCTGGCAAGCATTGATAAAAGTAGAAAGAGCTAGCTAAGGGAATTGAGAAAAAGCAGACACTGGGGTGGTGCGGCGAACTCCCTGACCAGCAGGAAAGAACAGCCACCAGACGAAGATTCTTCTCAAATCACGCTTTATTGGAGCCTCTTGGTTGAAGGAAGAGCAGAAAGCAAGGGGCCCCGAGCTCTGAGCTGTAGCTGCTTATATAGGGAGTCTGCCTAACAACCTTTGATACTTTGACTGCTTTTCTGGAGACCCACCGGCAGGAAAGAAAGCAGGGGAACATCCCTGTCAATTACAGACCACAAGGAAGTTCCCCTGCCGGTCAGGAGAAGTGTGGGCAGCTAGATCACAACAACTCACCATGTTTTCTGGTGGAAGAACTGCAACCTTAATATTGAGTTATTTATCAAGCGAGGCCAGGGCCAAATGCCATCTTGTAACGGCAGCCACTCAAATCGGCTCCCTGCAGGGTGGGAGGAGAGCCAGAGTGTAGCCACACAAGCTCGCCTAGGACAGCACTTCTGGAAGGAAGCCCTCCCGGGTCCGCTAAGTTGAGACTAAGACCCTTTTGTCTGTTCCCACTTCACACCACAGCTATCCCTACCAGAGTGCTTCTCACAGCATGCTTTAGCTGTCCACTCTCTGTGCCACTGCTGGATACTTCCTCAATGGCAGGGATTCCGCCTCACTGGCAGAGTGACGTGTACATGTAACATTCATATACCTAGTGTTCAGGAAGTATATGCTGGATGACTGAAGGGGTGTGTGCTTACATGCATGAGAAAAATGCAGCTGAGAAATCACATCCCATAAAGATTCAAAGATGCTTTTGAAATATCCCCCTACATATTGCCCTGGTTACAAACTGGAAGGTCCAAGAATTAGAGATGGAAGGAAGAGTTGGCCTTCCTCCTGGAGCAACCAACATGAAGAGGGATGGGTGAGTCTGAATCACTGCAAACAGACTTCACCCAGCATTTTTTTATAACCAGATAACACAGAGGAGTCACTGCACCTTGAAAAGCATAAAATGCATCATCTAAAAGTCACACCAGCAAATAGGATCATCCTGAAGCCAATGAACTGACCCACGTCTTGGTGATCTTAAAATTTCAGCTAATATTTCTCCCACATGTTATAATCCTATAGCCTATATTTAAGGGAGCATCAAAAATAGAGCAGCATATTATCACCAGAAGACTCCAACTTGCTGTTAGAGGTGGGGTATTCTGCTACAAACCCCCAGACAGATGACTAGAGGAGACCGCCTAACAGGTTGCTACACTTTGGCTTTCAGATTGGCAAATGAACAGAGCTTCAAAGAACAACTGGAAATGGAAAGCATGGGTGTAATCGGTGTAGACCACACAGAAGTTTCTCACCTTAGGCGGGCAGTTCGAGGGGATGCTTTCCAGCGATTTGGTAGAGTCAAATAATATTCAGAAAAGTTCACATAAATGACACCTCTAATTAAAATGGATATATCATATCTGATACAGATACCATACTCTGTCAAAGATACCATTGTTCATAGCCAATTGTGATTGCTCTGACAGCATAAAAGAAATACTAAAATATGAAAAATGTGTGCATATTCTTATTAAATTGGGAAAATACAGTAAGTGTCTAGAATTTTAGGTACAAGCTATATTTCTTCTGGCAACTTAACTTGTTTTCTTGAGAGAGGAGAAGTCAGGAAGATGTGAGCCAGAAGGAGCATCAGCTACTTTGGGGTTGCCTTTAATTCTGGATTATCCAGTTCCTACCAGTAACAATTAATAGTGTTTGAGGAGAAAGGCATGGGAAGAGAGGGTTTCAGAGCAAAGGGCGGGAGGGGGTATCCGAGGAAAGGGAGGGTGTTTGAGGCTTCCCCTTTTTCTTTTAAGCGCCACCTTAATTTCCACCTCATCCTGTGTTGGAACTGAGAATGGAGAGTGTGTGCTTCTATACCTAGCAGAAATTTAGCCAGTAGTTCTGACTGACAGGTCAGGTGTAAAAGGCCTGTGAGAGGGCTCCTGACCTCTTACATATGCGACCTATAGCGACACTTAGTGGTAGTTCCCTAAATTACAACCAGGAGTCCGGAAGGGACCACTGGCAGACAGGGAAATATTAGCCGAATTCTCCCTCACCCCATTGAGAGATGGCACCATCATCACACCAGACAGGTGACTCTGAGACCCTCCATAGGTGGTGGCAGTGGCGGAAGCGGTTCATTTGTCACGGTCTTCTCTTTTCTTCCTTAGGCATTGTCTGTGTATCTTTGACTCCATTACAGGATTGTATGGCTGTAAGAGACCCTAGGGATTAGCCAATCAGTTCTTCCACCTGAGATTATAAAACAACGACTCCACGTGGCAGCCCAAGGTCACCCGGGTTGGTAGAGTCTTATGCAGAGTCTGGAATGCACTGCGTTCTCAGCAAAATGATTTTGTTGTTCATAAAACACAGTCTGGAGTATTGGTTCTTCATATTTTCACCACTGCTCACTTAATAAGAAGCCAAACACATTGAATGACTGCTTGGAGTTCTGTAGAAGGCTTGAGAGGTGAACTAGGGAATGGTATGCAAAAATCAAAGGAAACGAAAATTAGTAGTCACCACCAACACAGCTAGGATGACTCTGACAGAGACAGCTGTCCCCTCTCAGTCAAAGAAGCTGGGGCAGAAAGAGTTCCTTATTATAAAAAAGAAGTAAACAGAACTAAAACCCCTAAAAGGTCCCCCCAGGCAAGTAAGGGTAATGATGAACTGCGAGTCCGCTGTCTGTCAAGGAAAGGAAGCTGGGCGCAGTAACAAGCTGCAGTGTTAGAACCGTGTTTGGAAGAAGGAAGGAGAAAAGGGTATTGGAAAATGGCACAAGGGAGAAACAACCAGAAGACATAAGAAACCTGAACCACCAACTTCCATAACAGGTACTAGGAGAAACTCTAAAACTGAGACGTGAACACAAACAGAACATGAATATGGAGATGGTTATACAGAGGCGAACCCAGGAGAGACTCAGAGGGAGACCCTAAAGTAGGTGTCCAGGCAGACCAGGCACCAGTGGAAAGCGGAGGAAGGACAGCGTTGTTTTAGGTTATAAAGTTTGCGGACCAATATAGTGCCCTAGAATGTGTGCCTCTGTAATGTGACAAAACGTAAAAGCAGATTTAAGAACTATAAGATAATAAAGGCAAATTACTTGGAAGTATTTCTTTCACATGATATGCGGAAGAGACCAGCGTGTTTCATAAGCATCTCAGAACCAACAGCCCGTTTCATATAATGGTCCACTTATACCATTTGTATAGGACAGAAATCACCAAATTTAGGACCACAATACAACAATGGCCTTGTACCTATAATTAAAAGATTGGCCAGTGAACAAACATCCATATATTTACACAGAAATAGAAAGTGTTTGGGGGCTATATCATCATTCTGCGTGTGTTCCTCCTCTCTGGCTGAGTATTTGCCTTCACCTGCCAGCACCATGGAGTGTTGGCACAGTGTGGCTGCCATGATGCTGGACCACATTCCATCTTCAGGACTGAGGCCACTCAATCCTGCTATTGGAATGTTGGCAGGTAACAGAGAAGCGTTAAATCACTCCATAGTCATTACCTTCGAGCATATAGAGAAGCCTGGCCCAAGGCTAATAGCCATTTCCCCTAAAACTCAAGATGGAAACAAACTTTGGGGTCTATTGTCTCAAGATGGAGTAAGCTCACATACTATGCACCAACTCCGAACCACCCCGAAGAAGGGCTGAGGGAGCAGCCTGTCCTGCTTCCAGCTGTCTCTGCTGGGGTGTTGGTCCTGCCCAAGTCATACTAAAATAACCCAAAGACAGAGCACTCGGTAGGCTGCAGCTGGAGGCTGAGTAAACCACGAAGGCAGGGAAATTCTCTCCTGAAAGCTTCCATGTGACAGGAAGAAGAAATGCCACACAGACACAACCAAAAGAGCAAACAAACAGGCCTCATTACATTCCCCTTTGCCCTCCACTTAGTCCCACGAGATCACACGCCCTTGTCGTATCACACTTCTGTATGAGCGTCCACCACAGCACGGTTTTTCCTGGATCTTGGTCATAAGAACTTGCTATGTGCCTTCTCCTTTTGTTATAAGGGTCTCAACCATGAACTTTGTGAGGAGTGAAGACATAATATTTCTCCTTTTTCTGTCATCTTTCTGGAGAGTGTTTCCAGCAAACCTCCCACATATTAATCTCCTGAGCTTTCAGTGGATTTGACACATGACCATCAACCATGAGTCCTCTCACCTTCATGCTAGGTATAATACCATTGTTACTATGGACAGGAGCTTTAAGGATAAAATTCTGTGACTCTTTTGCTTCCCTTACTTCCCTTTCAAAGGACTTGGAAACAAAACATGCACACCCGCGCCAGGCAGTTCTCCAGATGACAACACAGCAATCTCCAAGCCAGTTCAGGTTTGTTCGAGCAGCTGTTTTATGTGCTATAAAGGAAGGAGGGGGAAGCACTCGGTGAGGGAATCAACGCACAGTGGGTTCTTTCTTCCTCGCTGAATTTAAATTTTGGTAGAAAAAACGAAGTGCGTGGCCATTGCTTTGAAGACTAGAATGCAACAAAGGGTTGACGGCGCTGCAGAAGTTCAGAAATGGTCGTTCTGGGTTTGACTGCAGTGAAGATGAAGGGCTTTTAAAGTTCCTTCTTAGCCTAGCTCAGCTGACCTTTCGCATAGCTGTAACAGGCGCAGAGGAGGGAAGGGTAGCGATGTTGTGATACCAGCTGCTAATCCAGTTGGAATAGAGTGCTGAAGGGTTGATGAGGAACAGTAATGAAGAAAGGGACGCTGGGAGCATGAAGATGACCAGAAATATGTCTCTTTGTGCTGCACGTACCAAATGACGCACGTTAAGGCCAGAACAGGAGCACATGATCAGCACGTGACTGTGGAGATGTCACGAGGAACTCAGTCTCCACCCCTCCAACTCCAGGCCACTGTGGCTGCCTTGGGTACCCTGCCTGCGGGACCCTGCCTCCTGCAGGTGAGTTTGCTTTTCTGTCGGTCTTCTAGAGAAAGCCTCCAGGGATTGCCTTCCAAGGGGTTGCTTCCAATACACTAGTACCTATTTTAAAACTGGAGCTTTTCCAGGAGAAGGAACTGTTTTGAAACTTAGCAGTTAAACTTCTGTAATTATCTTTGAGTATTTCTAGAAAGACATTCGTTGTTGTTTTTTTTATAGGTTTTTATGCTTAAGTGCATTTCAAACTGTATTAAATATGATTTAATATTTATATAAATTTAAAGATTTCTAAAGATGAACTGCAGGACACCTCTCTAATTTCTATGGATGGATAGTCTCCTAACTCAGGGCCTTTCTTTATTTTGCGTTTATATTGAATTCAGCCTAAGTTCAGAGACTGCAATAAAACCACATTTCACACTTGTTTAGAAAGTAAAGGCAGGCTGGGTGTGATGGCACAAGCCTTTAATCTCAGGATTCTGTGAGTTACAGGCCAACAAAGGCTACTAGTGCTGCAACTAACCTTAGAATTTGTTTTCCTACTGAAATCCCCCCATTTTCCACAAGGAAGGAACCCAGACCTTTCAGTTACATTTTTAAGTGAAGGGAAAAATTGGCCCAGTTCAGGCTTTCTGGTTTTACAGAGAGGTTCACCAAAAGGAGCCGAGAAATTTGGCTATTGGTTTGCATTTTTACATCCATTTTTTTTAAACTGGATGCTTTTCTCCTAGTGCTTATGAGGAAGCTTCTAAACCCTTTTCTTAGGAGTTTGCTGAACCTCACAATGGTTCGAAACAAAGCCTGATTTTTTAGAAATGACTGGCAATGTCTTTTAAAAAAAATAGTTTCTTACATAGATTTTTTTTGCATATAGGAAAAGAAACATACTGAAATCAAAGGTGAATGATAATTTGACTAATAATTTCGCTCAGAATTTACAAAAGAGCAAACTGGCTGAACTTAAATGATGTCAATGTTATATAAATTCATAAGGATAAAATAGCATTCGATTATAGATAGATGATAGATATGATAGATATAGATAAGTGATAGACAAAAGGTAGATGGTAAATATGATAGATGATAGATAGATAGATGATAAATATGATAGAAGATAGATAGATATAGATATAGATGATAGATAGATAGATAGATAGATAGATAGATAGATAGATAGATAGATAGATAGATAGATAGATGATAGATAACGTAGAAGAAATGAAGAGTTGAGTAGAAACAAGACTTTAATGTTCTCCAAAAGATGCAGCTTACATTTGGATTTGGAGTACTGACAACTTGTAGTGTCAGACTGTGGCCAGTTTGTTCATGGGAGTTGGCCAGGAGAGGCTTCTCTGATGCCAAGCTTCTCTAGCCAAATGTCAGTGTGGGGACACCCCTATGAGCTGTGAATCTCTAGATAATTCACCAGTAGTCTAGAAACTCCATGTTCAATTCTAGTGTCTCATCTCTGGTCACACCAACACAGAACCTATCTCACCTCTCTTCTGGCAGCTTCTCATTGTAAAAGTCTAGAAGTGACCATCACCTCCATCCTCAGAAGATCCATGGGTCCCCAGACCAAGCAAAGGTTTGGGTTTATTCCACCAATGAGCATATGTCTATCTGATTGCACATAAATCTCGCCAAATAACCTGGCAGTCTGTATGTACCCTGGCTTTCAGAATCATAGAGTCAGTTTTAGCAACCTGCCAAGACAAGTTGGTTTGTCTCCCAAACAATTTTTTAAACTCAGATTGAAAAGAGACTTGGCTAGCATCCCAGTCTTTGATAATTCAGCGTAGTGTGTTAATAAGTACTTAACAAACAAATGGAAGGAGGCGAAAGCCTTTGCCATCTCCAGGTAGACGCATAGAAACCACCCATCCACGTGCCATGGAACAGCTGTTGCTAAGGCAGATTAAATGCATCAGGGCGGTTCGGTGTGGATTGTTTTGTTTGACTCCAGAACCTAGATGAACATCCCCATCCATATCTTTCCTCACAGTGTTCAGAATAACATTTGTGCAGATGAGTAGTCAAAAAACTCCTCATGTGTTGAATAAGAAACAATTGTTAACTTCTAGAAGGAGCCCTGTGCTCTCTCCTCCCCCCACCTCCACTCCACTGTCAAGAAAAGAATGCCATGGGGACAATGGCCGCAAGGACACCATTGGGTGGAGTTTGGGGTATGATAAAGGTTAAAGGTCTGCTTTGGGGGTATAGTATTCCCCTCGATTTCATCATTGGAATCCTGACTTGTTTAAACTCTTTCACCTGCGTGCCTGCCCTCTGACTCTGCCAGACAACAGAAGCCCTTCTTCCCGTTTTCACCTCTCTCCTTCACTGCCTCCACTTCTCTTCCTTAGAAGGCAATGGAACCCAGGATTAGACCTGACAAATGGGGCCTGTGGGAGCTGCCTCGCTCCATCTGCATTAAGGTAGTCAGAAGCAGACTCACCATTTCTCTAAATCATCTGCCTTGTCCCCACTGGCCACCAGGAAGGACACAAAATACAGAGAGACACTCGGGGAAAATAAACTATGAAGCTGTAGTATGAGCTTCAGTTGGTGACCTGGACCTACTTTGTACAAAATATCTCCTGCATTCTTAACCAGAAGACCTCTGACTAGAAAATGATTCGTGACCTAAAATCCAAACCAAAGAGTATACTTTTTGTGCTCGCCTTCTATGTGTATATCTCTTTATAGCTCCTCAGTCTGAGGTAAATGGCCAGCTCAAGGTTTACAGAGCTCAGAGCTGGAGAGATGGCTCACTTGGTGAAATGGCTTGTTGAGTAAGCGCAAGGACCAGGGTTTGATCCCCAGCACCCATGTAAAAACTCAGTGTGGGGGCGCACAGCTTGTAACCCCTGAGCTTACTAGCTAGTGAGAGAGACTATCTCAAAATCTAGGGTAAAGAGCAATCGCAAAAACAAAACAAAACAACAAAAAAAAGCAAACCTGATATTAACCTCTGGCCTCCACAGAGATACTAATGAACAAGTACAACCTCTCTCTCTCTCTCTCTCTCTCTCTCTCTCTCTCTCTCTCTCTCACACACACACACACACACACACACATGAGAGAGGAGAGAGAGATATTTAAAGAGTTTAATCATGGTCAAATTCTTCTTGACAGAACTAGCGCATATACATATAAATCAATAGAACTGTTTTTGATGAATGGGATTAGCTCGCACCTCTAAAGGTTTCAGAGCAGTGACAGAGCATACCATCTTTAGAGTCTAACTGTAAAGTCACATCATGAAGGAGAAGAGGAGGCCAGCCACTTCCTCTCAGGGATCTGGGAAGATGACAACAGCACACGGTCCCTGAACCAACAGCAGCTTGGAGCTCATGCACACCCTGGGCGGATATGACTGTCACTTGACTATGACCTGCTAGCCATGTCCTGCGTCCCCAGTGAACTCACCCTAAGCAGGAGTAAATCTCTATACACTGTCCTCAGAGAGCCCAGCCTCACCATGGTTAGAGCCACTTCTCCACACGCCTTACTGCACTGTTACCGTTTTTGCTGTAGTCATCAGCTGCCAGAATATAACGAAATGACTGATGGAATGAAGTTATAAAGTAAGGGTCAGTTTGGGTTCACAGTTCTGCAAGTTCAAGCCCAAGATCGAGCAAAACTATTGCTCTGGACCTCTGGTAGGCTCACAGAGACCTGACAAAACAGCCCAAGCTTATCTAACCAATGAGGACAGAACTGCAGTTCACAGTCAGGAAGTATGTATTGAGTTCCCATGTACTACTGAGTTGCGCTTTTATAAAAAATTAAAAACAGAAGCCATTCAATATTGAACAAACCTAAGCATGCCAAGTCTCACGCAGAGTACCCCCTTCAGCTCACACACACTCAAAAGCCCAGAATAACTTACAGAGATACTCTCGAGCCAACCCATCATTTGTATCCTGCCTGCACAGATGAAAAGAAACGGTCAGCAAAGTGAAGGCTGGAGTTCATGCAGCTATAGGTGTTATAAACTGCGAAGTAAGTGCAGGCAGTCAGGAACCTGGCACAATCTTTAAGAGGAAACAAAGCCCAGAGTGCTGGTAAGAAAGATGCAAAGACTAAAGAGGACTTTGCTCATTTCGATACCAAATTATGCAAATCATATGCAAAGTACACAAATCTGTGTGAAGATAAGGAAGAAGAATTGTGTTTATTTTTTCTTTCTTTAAGTCTTTCTATAGACAGCTTCTGAGACGAACAGTGAGGGTGTTGAGTGTGCATTTCACAGGGAATCATCTTCTAGGTACAGCGAAATCTTGTCCATAGGAAACTGAATTAACCATAAAAATTAACCGAAAAATGTAGTTAGTGTAGGAAATTTTGTAATCCTTTTATCCTCGTGGTCGTTCAAAATTGGCTTTCAAGTACCTTTGGGGTTTTTTTCTCTACTTCTAGATCTCCGACCTTCACACATCATCTGCCTTTTGCATTAGTGCCAAAAGGTGGGGTATCGCTGACATTAAAAGTCATCAGATTTGGTACCAGAAAAGCAAGCAATTCAATCTGACTAAGGGTATATCTTTTATATTTTTTAATCCTAGTTTATTACTAGATTACTAATTAGTACTGGGTATTTTCATTATAAGCTAATAAACTATATTATAGCAGAATCTATTGAGCAGGATAAAAATTTCCATATATTTGATCCTCTGAGCTTCCTAACAAGGAACAGTCTTTTGAAGCCATAGTATTCTGACCTTAGGAGGAAAAGTCTGCCCTTCAGACAAGCCCAGAGACTTCAACACACATTTCTCTACTTTTTCTGCATCGCCTATAACTCTCAAGATAAGTGAAAAAGAGTTTCTCCAGGTAGGAATAAATAAAAACATAGACACCTATAAAACAGGAAGTGCATGAAGAAAGCCAATTAAAAGAGCCTAAAAATAGGCCTGCCAGTTACTTTTTTAGAAAGAAAATCCATAAAGGGTAGCAGAGACACAGATAACTGAAGTCTGCCTTCAGCCTTCTCAAAAGGTAATTAAGCTAAATTTAAGGTAATCAAAGCTCAAACCCAGGAAACAAAATTTCAGATCCATCAAAGTGCCATGTCCGAGGAGTCCCTCAAAGAGACAAAGCGATTCAAACTATGAAACTGTCCCACTCCTAGAGACTATAACTTGTCTTGCCCTATTTTGGAGTAGAGGGCAAGAAAATAGCATCTTGTTTGCCATGGCCACAAGACATTAGCAGTGTCCAGGACTGCAGGGCATCTTCCTTAACATGCAGAGCGCTAGTTATTGATAGGAGATGCTCTCAGCCTGGCAACCTACCTCCTAGCTCTCATTATGCCAAATAGTTCTCACTTAAGGATTTCAATTATCAAAACTTCTCTCCACTCAACTTACAAAGAACTGGCCTCTGGCCCCATCTTCTTTACAAGGAAGGAGTACTATGTGCTTGCGGGTTGCTGTTAGAGCAATATTTCCACAGCCAAGGTCATCAAGTCACCTCCCTGCTTTACAATACCGCCTCTTCCCAGAGGATGCAGTCCAGCTGTGGCAGGAGGCAAGTTCATTCACGACTACATCTCCAGGCTGGGCCAATCCCGAGGCGCTACTCTGGAAGTGAAGACCAGAGGGCTCCGGGGCTTGCAGTTGGTCAGTCGAACACAGTGAGCAGCCCCTGGGTCCAGCGAGAGCCCATCTCAAAACTAAGGTGAGGGGATGCTGGGAAAGACAGGACATCAACCTCTGGCCTCCATAAACACACATGCCACACAACATGTACACACACAATACTAATCTCTTTCCTAAAGACAATTCACTCAAACTTTCCAGGTGGAGTTAAGCACTTACCGATACCTCTGGGGTTCCTGCTGCTGGGTTAATCCCATGCTTAGCTTTTTCATTTTAGAGTGTGATTCCACACAGGGCATATGCTTACCCGACGTGGTGTGTGTGTGTGTGTGTGTGTGTGTGTGTGTGTGTGTGTACAAACGCATGTATGTGTACAGGCCTGTGCACGTGTGCACGCATGTGTATGTGCAAGGGCACTCAGACGTCAGAGGACACTCACTGTTTACCTTGATTTTTGACACAAGTCCTCTGAGTGACCTGGACTCACGGTAGAGCAGGCCAGGCTGAATGGACAAAGCCTCAATGATTCACATGCCTCTGTCTTCCCAACCCTGGGGTTACAAAGGCGTGCCACCACACTCAGCTTTTATCCAAGTTCTGAAGGTTGAGCCCAGGTGCCTCAGGCTGGCACAGCACAAGCCTTACCAACTGAGCCATGTCCCCAGCCCCACTTCCCTTTCATCTCCACATCCCGACTTGGAGAAATACTTAATAAGTAGGGATTGGGCTAAATGAAAGGACTAGAAGCTGACACTGGCAGAATGACTTCTGACTGTTGGTATCAGAGAGCACTAGTTCAAAATATGGTTGACAGTTACCAAGGGAAATGTGGAAGCTAAAGATTAATGCAATTATCATTGCTGTAAATTTACAGCAAAAAGTACTTAGTGCCAGACTTTGGAGGGTGGGGTGTGACCCAGAGAACAGCCCACGCACAATGTACATTGATTTAAGCAGTTTTTTTTTTCCAAGAAAGGCTCTATTGAAACAGGTGGCCTTTATTACCACTTCACGTTAATTGCAAATACTTTTAGTACCTGGTGCCTATTGATTGCGTCAGCCATGCCAGAAGCACAGCCAAGAAACCACAACAAAGGAAAAATAAACCTTTTAATACAGGCCATAAAAGAACTGACTCTGGGTAACAATTACCTTGAGTAACGCAGCAGCAATAAGTAGCCAGTGCCGTGTGCTAAATAAATTCCACTCTTAATTATGGAAAATAAGGAAGACAAAATAAAACTGTCATCATTCATCGTAATTTGTAGGTGTCCAGAGGGATGTCTGGATTGCTTCAGTTTGCTTTATGGAGTAGAACCATTCAGCTTCGCTGAGCAATTGCACCTGCAGAAAGGGCCTGTGCCTCCACGTTCGGCGCCATCTGTGCAATCTAAGAGGAGAAGGTCCAGACACAATGGCCACTCCAGAGTTTACATCAATGGTAGCAAGACAGTGGAACTGGGGGAACAGTTAGCTGCTGTCTAATTCTCTCTGAAAATTGATTGACTATTAAGCTTGGAATCAATAAACTATTCGGAATGCCCATCATGATTGATGTTACAGCACAGCAGGAAACAAATGTTCTAATCATGCAACTGCTATCCTAGAAGCAAAAATTTTTGAAAATTCCCAACCTTGGTGGTTTCAAATTCTTTGACCATGCAAGAGATTGAACCCCACCAAGCTATGGGTTGCAAAGCAGATGGAGGAAGCTGTGTTTAATCCCTTCTGTGCTGGCGGTGTAGACTGCTTTACCCAAATAACTCAGACTGGATCATTTCTAACCACTATAAATTCATTCTTCTAGGAAGGCCAAGATTGGGGCGCTGGCAGTTTTAGTGTCTGGTGAGGTACAGCACCTTAAATGCTGCACCCTTACGAGGCAGAGAGATGGGAAGGCAGGAAGGGGCCCTTCTGTCCATCCCTGTTACAAGTTATAAATCCTATCCAGGAGGATAAGCTTCCTGTGGCTTGAGACCTTAACAGTCCAGCCTGTGCCCTGAGACTGTTTGCACTGGGGATGAAATTGTAGAGCAAATTTCAGAGGTGACCCAGACATTCAAACTGTAGGCGACCCAATTAAATAGTCCAGGCAGGAAATGGGATGCTCCCTATAGGAAAACCTAAACTACTAACAAAGTAATAGAGAATGGGGGAACAGGCATGAGACAGATTTAAAAAAAAATTGTACTTTGAAAACCTACAAAAATGAAGAACTGGTGAATGTCAGCCAAGAAACAGCGATGTGAGGACATGTCTAAATACTTCCCAAGATTTGTCCCATGAGTGTCTGGAGAACCCAACTAAGACCAACTCGCTGGAAGAATCTTAAAGAGCTAACTCCAACTTAATAAAGAAATTTATCACAGGGGAACTAAAATTAAGTTCAGGGCAACAGAGATGGCTCATCAGCCAAGAGCACTCACTACTCTTGCAGATGATCCAGGTTTAATTCCCAGCACCCATGGCGGCTCACAACTATCTTTAACTCCGGTTCTGGGGGATATGATGCCTTCTTCTGGGCACTGCACATGGTACATGCACAGACATGCAGGCAATACACTCAAACACATAAAGCAAAAATGAATAAATGTGTTTATAAAATCAAAGACCAAAGTGGGCTAGCTCTAGTCAAAAAGGAAAAGCAAAGACTTCTCTCCCAGTATCCCTGCCTTGGACCTACGTCTGTCATTTCCGAAGAGACGCTCCTGGCCTGCTCCTCTTTTTCCCTTACATGTTTCAACTGCCCTTCCATGGAGGAACTTACAGTTATACTGCTTAGTCAAGAATCTCAAGACCTGTCTGTCCCTCTCAGTCTGCACACAGATTACATCTGTCTCCTTCACTCCGGCCTCCTTTCTATAGGAATGCTCACGAGACTAGTCTGGTGCTGTGGGAAGAGGAGTTAGCAGTTGTAGGGTCCTCATGTGGTGGGTGAGCTCAACCCAGATGATGAGAGACTGGAAGTCCACTTTGAACACAAAATTCAGCGTCCATGTGGCCTACACTGGAATCAAGCTTAGTCCTTTTAACCTCTGGCTGTACTCCCCAAGTGGTTTAGAATGCAAAAGAGCAGAGATGGCATCAATTGGCTCCCCGATCTCAAACAATCTACATTTGAATTCCTATATGTTTGAATGGGAATGTTTAGAATCCACAGCCATCTGAGATGTAGGTGCTACGAGACCACAAAGCAAACAGACCAAAACTCAGTAGGTATTGCCATGTGTGGAGTACTCAGAACTAGGCTAAAAAAATTTTTTTAAAGATTTATTTAATAATTATGTATACAGTTTCTGCATGTATGCTGCAGGCCAGAAGAGGGCACCAGATCTCATTACAGATAGTTGTGAGCCACCATATGGTTGCTGGGAATTGAACTCAGGACCTCTGGAAGAACAGTCAGCACTCTTAACCTCTGAGCCATCTCTCCAGCCCCTAAAAGATTTTTTTTAAACCATGTATTTTATTTGTTTATTTCTTCACCTATTTAATGTGTGGGGTGTTTCCTCTGCACATATGTCTGTATATCTATCACTTGTGTCCTTGATGTCTGAATTGGATCCCCTGGACCTGGAGTTCAGAGAGTGGAGAGCTGTTATGTGGGTGCTGGAAATCAAACCGGATCCTCAAGAAGAGCTGCCAGTGCTCCTAACCACTAAGCCATCTCTCCAGCCCCAGCTGAGACTTCTAACTGATAACAGAGCACTAGAAAACAACGTAAGAGACAGAAATCTTTAATAAATAAATAAATTTAAAAAAACGTGTTTCTTATACTGCAAGATGGTAACTACTTCAGGATGCATGTTCTAATGAACTCACCATCCCTACAAGCAGAAAACACAACTCCTTCCTCATTAAAAAACCATGTAGCATGTATCAGCTAAGGTCTATGCCCAGGTTGTTTTGTTTTGTTTTGGTGTGTGTGTGTGTGTGTGTGTGTGTGATAAAGAGAGAGATCTTTTCTTTATTGATTTTATTGAGCTATACATTTTTGTCCATCCCCCTCTCTTCCTCCCCTTTCTCCTTCTACCCTCTCCCATGACCCCTACACTCCCAATTTACTAAGGAGTTCTTGTCTTTTTCTCTTTCCTATGTAAATACATGTCTTAAGATCTCTTTGTTGTCTAGGTTCTCCATGGTTGTGGACTGTAGACTGGTTTTTCTTTGCTTTATGTCTAAAGCCAATTATGCGTGAGTACATATTATATTTGTCTTTCTGGGTCTGGGTTACTTCATTCAATATGGTTATCTCTAATCTATCCATTTACCCACAAATTTCAAGATGTCATTATTTTTTTTACCACTGTTCAATACTCCATTGTGTAAATTTACCACATTTTCTTTATCCATTATTTAGTTGAGGGGCATCTAGGTTGTTTCCAGGTTCTGGCTATTACAAATAATGCTGCTATGAACATAGTTGAGCACATGTCCTTGTGATATGATTGAGCATCCTTTGGGTATATACCCAAAAGTGGTATTGTTGGATCGTAAGGTAAATTGTTTCCTAATTTTCTGAGAAATTGCCATACTGATTTCCAAAGTGGCTGTGCCAGTTTGCATTCCCACCAGCAATTCAGGAGTGTTCCCTTTACCCCACATCCTCTCCAGCATAAGCTGTCATCAGTGTTTTTGATCTTGGCCATTCTGACAGGTATAGGAGGTTATCTCAGAGTTGTTTTGATTTGTATTTCTCTGATGGCTAAGGCTATTGAGCATTATGAAGGGTGATGTTTTTCTGATTTCTTTTTCAGCTCTTTTATTTTTTGTATAAAGGAGGGTTGCTGATTTTTTAGGCCCCAGTTTTGTTTTGCATGAAATAAAGTAATTATAAATAGTGTTTTGCAACAAGGTTGGGAAATGACTGATTGTGTACTTAATAATTATTATAATCATTATTATTTTATAATTAGAATATGCTAATGTTTAAAAGAAACCCTTGCCTTCCAAAAGTAGGTGTGTTTCTGTGAAAATAACTATCTACATTAGTGGGAAAATCTGGAAAAATGAACGTGCAGGATCAAGAATGTACAAAGGATTCCCTTTTAAAAACACATATGTGTCTATGTGCTCATAGGTTGCTTGTGTGTGTGTGTGTGTGTGTGTACATGTGTGAAGGGGGTATTATATATGCATGTGGACTCCAGGGGTTGACCTCATTAATGCCTACCAAGATGGCAAACGCTAAAAAGAATAACACCACTAAGTGGTAAGAGGGGCAGAGTGAAACTGAAGCTGGCATAAACTGTGAAGTGGAGTAGAAAGTAGGACAACCAGTGTGCAGGACTCTGCTCTTGGTACCCCCAAGGATACATTGTATGTCAGCTGCTCAAGGGTTCCCTACAGTCACTGTGCAGGGCTCTGCTCTTGGTATCCCCAAGGATACATTGTATGTCAGCTGCTCAAGGGTTCCCTACAGTCACTGTGCAGGGCTCTGCTCATGGTGCCCCCCTGGGGTACACTGTACAGGACCTGCTCATGGTGCCCCCCTGGGGTACACTGTACAGGACCTGCTCATGGTGTCCCCCTGGGGTACACTGTACAGGACCTGCTCATGGTGCCCCCCAGGGGTACACTGTACAGGACCTGCTTATGGTGCCCCCAAGGGTACATTTAGCCCTTTTCCATTTCAGCACTCAGTGACTTCACGGCAATAGCTTCTAACTGGTTACAATGGGAATGTTTACACCCAGGAAATCAGAAACATAGCACTTCATGGTGATATGGCCATCTTCTCCTCCTCCTTCATCTCTTCTTCCTCCTCCTCCTCCCCCTTCATCTTCTTAGGAAAAGTAGTTAAAAGGTATTTACCATCGAGACCAATTAAAGTCATTTCTTATAAAAAATAAATAGATATTTACTCTGATTTATGTATTTTAAAAATGTAGGAATGCTCATGACAGCTTTATTCGTAGCGGTCTAACTTAACCGAGATCCCGTCAACAGGAGAATGACAAAACACACCGTGGTAACCACGTGTGGAAGAGCTCACAGAGATGAAAATGAGTCAGTTCCTCAACATCCACTAAAGGGATGGATGCTCAGGTACTATCAGCAGATAAGAGATAAGGAAAACCATGGCAATAAACACATCAGTCTGCCTTTAGTAAACAAAGGCATGATGTCTGCAAGAAAATTGATGGAACCAGGGCTTGTATTAAACAAAATGAGCCAGAATCAAAAAAAAAAAAACATAAATTTTTTTCTGTCTTAAAGGGATCTAGATTTTAAAAGGGGTTGGGGGAAGAAAACAAAAACTATTAGGGGAAAGAGAGAGGTGTGGGGGAAGGGAACAGAGGAGAGTGGTGGGGTAAACACAGTAGAAATGCATGATGTATGTGTTTGAAAAGGTCATGAGGTCATGAGGAAACTTTTAGTTTATACAATTAACAAACTACTAAGCCTTATATAGGACTGCCAGCTATATGGTTACTTTAGTACTCTAATAGGAAAATGGAGGGTCAGACAAAAGAGCAGCAGCTAGAGTTCAACTGGAGTAATTACAGTGTCCTGTTCCGTGAGGACAAAGGACTACACCTGTGTATATTATTCCAAAATTCCCATTGAACTCTAACCCCCGTGTGGTGGTCTTTGGAGGCCGCAAGCTCCTGTGGGTGGAACCCCAGGGATGAGACCAGTGCCCTCACAGGAAGAGACCAAGAGACTCCCTGGTTCCTTCTCTTTACATCTCTTTACATACACCGAGATGTCTGTGGTCTGCAGCCAGGAAGACCAACTTGATTCTGCCCTTGTAGCCTTCAAAACTGAGATGCATCCCCTAACTTGGTTCTTTAACTGCTCTGAATTCAAGGAAAGAATCATTCCCATTTTACTGGGAACTAAACAGTCATTTGCCTCAAGTCTATGGCACATACATGAGGAATGACCTCGTCTCAAAAAAAAAAAAAAAGTCCTATGGTGTGGGATGAGCAGAAACAGGGCTGGAGAGCCAAGAGTGAAGAGACAACTAGAGATGGAGTATTGATTGCACAGTCTCGGATTCACACATCTTTAAGATTAACAGCTTCTAGCACGGGCTCTGTAGTTCATGGGGTTGGGTGAAAACCAGTGTCTGTCCCTTGTCCAAAACTTACCAATAATATCAAGACATCAGAGTATTACACCGAGGGTCACTCCCTTCTGAGAACCATTTCTGTCACTCAGCCCTAGAAGTGGGCCCTGAGTAGAAGACAGAGAGTTGTGATTGTAACCACTCACGCAACCTTTTCTAGAAGTGGGCCCCGAGTAGAAGACAGAGTGTTAGTTGTGATTGTAACCACTCACGCAACCTTTTCTGTGACTGCTTTTTCCTGTCTTCACATCTTAGAGTTGGAGGCATTGAGCCCAGAGAGCAAAGCAAGGTCGGCGCAAACCTGGGCAGTCACGGCATCTCTCCTCGAGCTGTAGAGGGGCCCTGTGAAAGTCTGCATGTGTCCTTCTCCAAATCAAGGCACATTAATCTGAGGGCGCTGCTCCTCCTCCCAAATTGGCTGTCACAGATGCAGCTGGGAAACGCTGATGGGCCGTCCTACCACAACAAACAGGTTCCACAGAGGCAGGCTTGTCACCATCTGACTGAACTAACTCCCATCCCTTCCCTCCAAGTACGAAGCCCACCAGGAAGCCACAGAATGGCTTCTCCTGTTCATACCACTACCGTCCACCCTCAGGATTCCTAACTGAAGAGCTCATTCCTACTGCAGAAAATGGAGACCAAGGCACAATTGAAAGTGCTTCAAGAATAAAAGTCTCATTCGTTTCCAGGCCTTGACAATGCAGCTGCGGCCTAGCAGCTTCCTGCCCGCGCAGTGGCTGTAATCAGTAATTCTCAGGCAAACATAAAACAAGGCAGTTTTGCTATGGATAATGGGCTGTTCATCCACCTCAAAGACGTCCATATTTTTTCATGTACAGTACAAAATGCTTCATTTCGACTGGAATCAGGATGACAAATCATTCCACTTCAGAATTCTGCTGCCTATCTTAGGAAGCTACAAAATACTGTCACGTACAGAATTGTACGAAGACCAGGCTAGAAAACAGCGCCAGAGACAGGCTTGCCCTCCTTGTTTCGTTTTGCACCAGACCCTGCAATCATTCAAATTTAAATAATTTCTCTGTAAGCCTTGATAACAATCACATTCAGAAATGATGCCCCAAACTACTAGGATGTAAGATTTCTCTGTAGGAGAAGCCATGGATAAATGTTACAACTCCCAGAAAGTCTTTTCATTTTAGAGAGAAGCCACCAAGTGAACTTGGAAATAGGGGGACGGCACTCAATCTGCTGACCCTTGCAATGTCTAAGGCTACCTCATTAAAGGCTACAAAGAAAGAAGAAGAAAAAAACAAAAACAAAAACAACAAATTTGTGTGTGTGAAATGCAGAAGCCAACATTGCTTCCACAGTGGCTGAGAGGCCCAGTTGCCTTCTGTCTGAGATTCAGAAAAAAATCATTATGCATTTTTTAAATAAAAAGAGATTCTTCTGTCTTGTAGGCTTTTCAGCATCCCTAGAATTAAGTAAAGAAACCCAGTCTCATCGGAATGGCGGAGCCTGCCTATTTGGATCAAGGTCCCTCAGGTCCTGGTAAGAACCCAGACCAAGAACAGGTAGAATCAGCATGGGCTTTTTAATTTGGAGAATTCTCAGCAGTCAGCAGATCATGGGAATAAAAACAGGTGGGGTGCCTGCTGAGTGTGTTTGCAGATCAGCACACAACGGTGTGGAGTGATGCCAAGGCAGTAGCTGAAGCCTTGTGTGAGTGTGTATTTATAGCCTCACCTGCCTCTCAGCGAAGCCAAGTCTTCCCTGAAGTAAAGTGAGCATGTGGATCTCCCACCAAGACTGGGCAGGCAACGGGTGGTGTGCCTGACCACTGGTGAACCGACTTTCTGCCACTCCTGGTTTCTCGGAGTACCAGTGACATCTTTGGAAACCATTTACTACAGTCAACTAGTTTGAACCAGGAGGCAGAGATACCAGCATCATTTGAAATAAGATGGGGAGATGCCTGCCTTAAATCAAAAATACATCGACACAAAATCCCTATTTCTAATCATCGTAACATAACGGCATTTTCAGGGAACCGGTTTTTCTTCATTTGTTAAGCTGGGAAGAAGATAAGGTTGGGAGGCAGGAAAACCTGGTGGAAAGTCGCTTCTGCGGGTTAATAATTTAACTGGCACATGTGGAGCAAGTGCTTAGCCCTAAACCTCCTGTAAGACAGGGGAATAATACCATCTGATCTGTGTTATCTCGCGGTGGGATAAGATGATATATGTAAAACACCCAGCACTGGCAGAGCATGGAACACGTGTGCGCACACAGATGGGGCTCTGACTCCAAGCTCTGCCGTTCCCCCTCACCGAGTCACTGGAATTATGGCTTTGTGCCGCCTGCTTTGCATGCATGCTAATGACGTCCTGAGGGGGCTTCGAGTGCAATTTTAACAGTCTCGTGTCATTCTACTTGTTAGTAGTTACACTGAATAATAAATGTGACTTATTAATCATTCCGGGTAGTCTTTGCGACAGAACGTGGCACGGGCAGCTTTCTGTATCAAGAGGCTAAGAGATGAGTCCTGAACGGAACAAAGCTTGATCGCACAGCTCAAGTTTCCAGATGCCATGGTTTGTCTCTCAAGTGAGACCCACCGGTGTGCATACAGCTGCCTATATCTGATTCATATTTCTCTCTAATAGATATTCAAAAATTGCAAGATCCTTTCTCCAAATCAACGAAGCACTTAAGCCCTAGGGCAGACAGACACCCCAGGCTGGAATCCGAGCTTCTCTGCTGGGTAACTGGTGACCTGGGCAGGTGACCAGTCCCCTCCACTTTCATTTCAGCAGATTATCTTTAGGACTAAGCAAAAGTATGGTGTCATACTATGCACGAACAGGGTAAGAATTCAGATCACCATTCTTCTCAATTCAACTAACACATCAGCTGAGAGATTTTCAGGGGCAAAGCAAGGGATGGCTCCCTTCAACTAGAATGTAGGGTCACCATTTTCCTGGGAAGGTCCAATGTTTCCCAACAGTGACTCCAAACTTTCCCTGGAGAAACGGACCAATGTGTGTCCTGAACCAGGGCTACCAAAGGGAAAAGTGAGAAAATCTTTAAACGCAGGAATGGCAGCTCCAACAGGCAAGTAATTCCTGAGGTGCTTTGCAGTTTGGAAAGTGAAATCTTTTAATCATTTTAATCATTTAATCATGGGAACATCCCTATGGAAATCATTCCTCCTAATGACACCAATGCAAATGGACATCGGGAATATTTTAACCCAGGCAGCAGGGAGACAGACCCTCCTCCATCAGCCCAAATAAACACAAATCAGTCCCTGGGCAGACATTCAGATGCTCACAATAGTTAGGTCATAGTTATCACTCCTAAGATCCTAGAGGGCTCCAACGCCCGCACAGGTTCACCACAAGTCACATGACTGCTTGCAACACTTTCTCAGTCCTCTATTCTCCCCTTCAGGGGCTCTTTAATACAGTTCCTCATGCTGTGCTGACCCCAGCCATGAAATCATTTTGCTGTTACTTCATCACTTTAATTTTGCTACTGTTATGAATCATAATGCAAATAGCTTTGGAAGCAGGGGTTTGCCAGTGGGATCATGACCCATGGGTTAAAAAGCACTGCTCTACAGGGACTGCCCTGCATCAGAAGGGGTGAGATGGGTAACGGAGAGGGAGGAGCCTGGAGACACTCCATCAACAGCTGGCCATGGTCATAATCGAGCTCTGTGTATCACATCAATCATGAGGGACCGGAAGGTGGTTTCAGGACTGGACCTTCCTTTGCTCAGCCATTCTCCGTGGCTTCCTTCTCTCCTCAGAGGTGCCCCTCTTTAAAATGGTCAACAATTCCTTCCCTATGCAGTAGGGAACAACTATAGAAACAGAAATGAAAGCCAATTCCTTTTCCTGACCTAAATACCCTTCTTAATCTCAGATACTCCAGTTCAGCCACACTGAATTTCAGGCTGTTCTAAAACACATGCACACACACACACACACACACACACACACACACACACACGTTTTCCCCCAGAGCACATCTGCATTGACATGTATTGAGTCCTGAGCTCTTTTCAAGATTGTCCCCACATCTGTAAAGTTTCTAAAACTTCTCCTTACTTCACTGAAATATCTGCTTGAATGTCCCCTCTTCAGAGGGGTCGAGCTTGCCAGCCCACCCTTGCTAGCACAAATGGGACTCTATTCTCTTGCCTGGCCTCACCGTTCCTTTCAGCATAGAATTAACAAGACATTATGAGGCACAGCTGTCTCCCTTCTAAAATGTATCTGATTGCTCTCTTTGCTTAGTATATACATAGGACCCAGGAATAACAATTGTACATCAGGTGCTCAGTAAGTATCTGCTGAATGAATGGCCTAACACGAGATGAATAAGTGATTCAGAGTTCCCTCACGTGTGGTAAAACAGTTATAATAATGATTTTCTGTGTGTGCTTTACAAAAGCAGTCTAAGTAGAGCCACATTCATTTTTCAAGCATCTACTTTACTCATACATGATACATTTTTCAAGCTAAAAGAACAAGAAAAACGTAATACAGACATTAGCGCATAAACGACGGTACCGGAGGCTAGCGCGGGAAATAGTGCAGAACCAGTTCCCGCAGGAACTAAAGACAGATAAGCCTACATGACAGAGTGAGTGAGCCAAGTGGAATGGTGACAACAGGGACCAGACAAATAAATGCCCTGACAGCTGCATAAATAACTCACTAAGAGGAAGTAATCAGCAGAAGCGACAGAGATGGTGTTTCCGTGGAGTGCGTCCCTATGAATCCTCTAAGTTCGCATTGCTCAGGCCCAAAACACAGAGTAGTTTTCACAAGAAGGAAACACCACAAATTAAACTTTTAGCACTGATGGTTGAAGGTTCTTAACATCTAGATTATTCTGAAGACCTCATGTTCCTAGTGTCATGAGGGAAGTGCTCAAGGGTCCAGAGGCTGGACCCTTGACATCTGCCACGGGCTCCCCCATAGGATCACAGCGGCTCAGCTTCAGCTAGGATGAGACCCAGGGTTTCAGGTAAGAGTTCTCAGCGTTTAATGTTCCAGACTAATTCCAGTAGTTTAGAAACATTCGTCAGCTCAGACATGTCCACAGCCACCAGCACACTTCAGTTTCTGATCGTTAATGTGCTATTTAGATGTGGAACCACGGAAGGATGGAAGCAAGGTGTCTACTCTCTATCTCAGCAAATTTTAAAAAATGTCTGTTGCCTATTCAACCTTCTTCTCAGTTGCAAACGAGGGAGACCTGAGCTATCCCAGCTATAGAGAGGCTATGAGCTCTATCAGCAGAACTTTAATGATAAACTCAGTTTGCTTCACCGACAGACTTTAGAATTTTACTTTTCCCACATAGTAAGTCTGCATCTTTATGGGGTACGGTGTGATAATTAGATAACTGTACACAGTATAGAATGATCAAGTCAGGGTAATTCGCATATCTAGTGCTTGAAAGGTTTATCCTTTCTCTGTACTTGGAGTTATCCCTTCCCTCTCCTGGAGTTATCCATAAAGTGTGCAAGTTGTTACAAACAGCAGTCGCCTGGCCTTGCTGTGGAGCCCAAGGACTTACTCCTGCCTGGGTGTGCCTGGGTGTGCCTGAGTGTGCCTGGGAGTGCCTGGGAGTGCCTGGGTATGCCTGGGTATGCCTGGGAGTGCCTGGGAGTGCCTGGGAGTGCCTGGGAGTGCCTGAGTGTGCATTATCCAGCTGCCCCTGCCCTTCCAAGCCTTCAGGGACTACTACACTAGTTTATCCCCCAAAATGAATGGGAATATGTGGTATTTGTGTGCATGTTTTGTTTTATTTAATGTAATCTCTCCCAGCTCCATCCATGTTGCTACAAATGGCATATTACATTATTTTCCTTTTATCTCAGTAATATTCTTTTTTATTTTTGATAGTGTCCCAGTAAACACAGGAGTTTGGGTAACACTTCGATATTATACACAAACTCTTAAAGACTCTGTGACTCTTTGTATGATCAATAATTCAGTTATCGTGGGTGAAATAATAAGATTCTGGTCAACATATACATTATTAAGCAAAGTAAATGTTTGAGTATCATAATTATCATATTTACTGCCCAGTTTATTAGTTTAGCAGAAAACCAAAGCAAAAACACAAGCCTAAAGCTAATATACAAACCAAGGGCATTGGTTTTTGTAGATTTAATGCTTACTAGTGATTGAATCCCAACAGGCTGGGCCATACGAAAGAGGGCACCAGCTTCCGAGGAGTTTGCTGAGTGGCACAGCGGCTCCCTGGAATGCACATTCACTGGGATCTTAGTGTCTTTCATCACCCATGAAAATCTGTTTATGTCTCAATGATCTAACGTGACCACACTTACTAAGGAATTCACAGAAATCAGTACATGGATTAGTCTATTTTCTATTGCTCCAGCAAAACCCCTAATGCCAAGAAATAGTTTTCAAAGGCTTATTTAATTCCTAGTTTGGTAGCACACACACACACATCCCACTGCCACCAATGCCCCATCTGGCCATCAGCAGCTGAGAACCCTATGGAATGCTAACAGCTGCCATGCTTGCAGATGACATCACACGGGGAGATAGAAAACCAGGGGGCAGGAAGGAAACAATCTTGTTTTTTAGTGAGAACTCACCCCATCTCTCCAAAGGGCAGCACCCCAGTGCCCTGGCCACCTTGAACCAAGCCCCTCCTCTTAAAGATGCCATCATTTCAACATGACTACAAGGGAGACCAAGATTCTAGCACAAGTGTCTTAGGGAAATAAACTCCACCCAGACTACAATAGGCTGTTTTCCTCATTTGTGTGTCCTCTGGATCTGCAGCCTATTCAGAGCCAGTGAAGTCCTCTTTAGGCCTCTCAGTGCTGGAAGCCTCACCGTGTTCGCAGAGCTCAGCCCTGGCCTCAGGAGCCATCTCATTTGCAGAGTCCTGCTCCTGCCCCCATTCAAGGCTGATAAAACCCCCATCTCCCTCTTGGCTTGTTAGCTCCTGCTTGGGCCCAGTCACAGACAACAGATGCCGCCACTGTGACCACTTTAAGCAAACACTATCTTATTGCCAGGAATTGGGTGCTTAACACAATCACCAAATAAAATGGAGGAATATGTAAATGACAATAAAACTTCCCTTCAGCAGACAAGAGTGACGGTTACAAGAAAATAAGAGAAGATGGCTCCCTCAGGAGCTATCTCGAGATACCATCAACACTCGGGATTGTCACTAGGAAGGGCATAACCCAGGACGTACGCTTTTCAGCTTAATAACAAAGACGGCGCTGCTGCCCGTGTGTTCTCCTGAGTTCTCTACCTTCGGCACTTCATTTGACCTGGGCCTGAGAAGTGCAAATATCTTTATTACAAGTGCAAAGCACAGTCTTGTAGAGAACTCATGGCATCTTAAGCAGGTAAGCATGAGAGATGTGTTCTGTGGCCCCCTGGGCACCTTTTTCCCCAGGTTCATTAGGGAGGCTCTACCCTGGAATTCTCCAACTCCTTTCCAGATCCCTAACACAGCACAGACTGCTGGCTCAAGTTCCACTCATTCTGAGTCTCTGCCAGATAGAGGGGCAAAGGAGAGCTTTGAAAGATCACGAAAACCCCAGAGGAAAGGGGCAGGGTACTCTTATGGCATTGCTGGAATGCTGGTAGCATGTAATACTGCAAGAAACATAGACAGTCATGATACTCCACTTACCTCCAGAAATAACCCTGTGTCCAATCACGTCCCAACGTCCACCACCAGTTCTGCAGAGCAGAGGAGGTCATCATACCCAGTAAAAGAAATGTCCAAGTCCTAGATCCCGTGTATGATCCCACAGAGCCCAGGACTCTGATACGTTGCAGCTTTCACTGTGACAACTGCATTTCCAAGCCCAGGGTCGCAGGCAAGACAACATTTGTAATTGTCTTGTTGGCTCGGGGTAAAACAAATACACATTTAGATCACAACAGATAAGTGCTTTCCCTGAATTAATCACACATGTGAGGCCTGAAAACACACTCCTATCAGGCAAATTGGATCTCAGAGTAGTAAATACACCCACAAAGAAATTGGAACTACTTGAATTAAAAGGGGATTTTAGAACATCCGTGACACCCTTCAAGTTTTTGTTATAAAAACAAGCCTGCCAAATGGCAGCAGACAGAAAGCCAGCACAGAAGGCTTAGAGGTAAATGACAGGCTCGGGACTCATGTTTCCCAAGAGATTCCCCCTGTTCCAGCTGGGGTGGCCACATATGCCCTACAAACATAGTACAAATCATGTTCATATGTGTTCTTGCATGCTCAGTGTGAACTTGGTGCTAGCAACCAGGAACGCTATCTGCGTGTCCTATCAGCCATATCAGTCTTGCTGAGAGCCCCTCACCCTAGAGAAGCCACTGGACTCTCACCTGCGATTCCAAAGTATCAGTTTTCTCTTAGGCATACATACCTGTTGCTCTGCTCAGAGCAGAACTAGGGAAATTGGACAGTCCTTGGAAAGCATGGGATAAATCAGGTCTTGTAACACAGCAGACTATCTATGGAATTATTATTGCCGCCCCAGTACCAGCCCTTTCTGATGGAAGGCAAGCAGAACAAACCATCCATCACTAGACAAACTCCCCGTTATGACAGCAAGCACACCAAGGGAGCCCGCCATGATACATAACCAGCCCTTAGCTCCCAGTTGGTGTTGACCCAACTCCAACCACATTGAGTTTTCCTGGAAGCAGTCAGGAAGTGATTCTTCCATGTGAATGCTTCCCACAGCCACTGGAAATGGCAGTCCAGAGAGCAGACTTGTCTCCTTGAATCTTCCCCCTTCCTTTGCATCCCTTTGTTTCCCCTCTGTCCTCTCCCCTCTTGTCTCCACCCCCACAGGTTCAATTCTCCAGGAAACAGCCTGCAATAAAGCTTCACCTTCAGGAACTCTGTGGTGTGGAGTCAAGGGAATTGCAACCATGACAGGTGAAGGAGGCAAGCTTGGATAGGAGGGGCAGAGCTCAGGTACAGTGAGGGCTTTGAGCCCTTCAGAGATATCCACAGTGGATCTAGGTAGTTCCACATCAAGAAGAAGTTATAACCCTGGACAGTTCCCTTCAACCAAGGACAATGTCTTAGGGAAGACTCAACTGGGAGCCATCAGCACCCAGCATAGATCCAGTAATTCACTTCTAAAATTCACCCAGTGTAGAAGTCTCCTCCTGTCCCCTCTTCCTCTGGCCCTGGGTCCTTACACCCCTATGTTCTCCTTGACCACATTTGCAATAATTCTATTCCATCTACTGTCACTAAACGGGGACACAATCTAAGGACAACCAAGGACCTGCAAGATGGCTCAGTGGGTACAGGTGCTTGCATGTAGCCATAAAATCAGAGTTTGATCCCCAGGACCCATAGGGTAGAAGGAGAAAACTGATTCCCAAAAGTGGTACTCTGGCATTCAATCTATCTCTCTTAATGTGTGTGTGTGTGTGTGTGTATTCTTTATTTATTTGTGTGTATGTATGTATACATATATATGCTTTATTTATGTGTATCTATGTATATGTATACATATATGCTTTATTTGTGTGTGTATATATGTATATGCATACCCAGAAATATATATACATACAAATAAATAAATAAAGCATATATAGTTAATATGTGGCATCACTTAGCAAATTTGCAATAAATTTTCAAGAGAAAATCCATTTAATATAAAGTCCACAGTATCAAATGGTATCATATATCATCTCCCACTCAACTGAACGCAATTTGAGTGGTCTTAAGTAGTTAAGTGTGCTCTCATTATCTGGGATGTAAAAATGTGTTCAGCGAAGTCTTTTCATCCTAGCTGCTCAGAGTATACTAAAGAAGAGAAGGCACATAAGGGCGGTGACAGATGTCACCTGTTCTCATTTAGAGCCCCTTCCTGATGGAGACACTATAACTCACGTGACCATCTATTTTACCTAGCTTTACGAAACTTAATCCACTAATGTTCTTCTCAGATGTGCTTTCTGATAGACAGACTTGTCTTGTGTGTATCTGTGTAAGTGTGTGGTGGGGAAAGGGGATCCCAAAATCGAAGAGGGTGGCTGGAGTTCAGAGTTAATGGATTCAGCTATTACTAGTTCCATCACCTCAAAATAATACTTTAGGGATGAGCACTGCCCTCTGTCTTAAAAACTGGCTGAGAAAATGGACAGGTTCAGAAACACAAGTCTAGACATAAGTGTTTTCTTCATCTAGGTCTAAATATTATCAAGGAAATCAAGGTTCCTTTTTTTGGTTTTGAATCTCATTAATAAAATAAATTTTTAAACGAGGTCAAAAGGAAGGCCGGGCACAGTTATACCAGAGTTTGAGCAAATATAAACAGGGTAGGTGAGCTGTAAACCGTGGAGGCTGCCAAGATGAGGGACAGAAACAAGAAAGGAGCTGTGGCTTTCGGAGTTAGGGTCCAAGACAGCAGGCAGACCCTGCAGCGGCAGCCTGGAGGCCAGCAGGCAGTTGCAGGACCAGGGTGGCAGGGAGAAGGCTGTGTGTGAGGGAAACAGACCTGCGGCTGTTGTCCAGTGGCCAAAAGGGAAAGAAGACAGAGAAAAGCTTGTGCTTTCCTGACTTAGAACTTCGACCACAGACAAGCGAGGAGGCGGGGCCTGATAGTAGCATTGTAAGTGGCTACCCCAAGGAGGGGCTTCAGAGCTAAGTATTACCTCTATGAGGGGATAATTATGCCTCTCATCTCAATGGATCTCTTGGTTAACCAGCTTCCTGGAAGGGTACACCATGGCCAGGTTTTTGACAGTTCAGGCTGGATTAACTCTAACAGAAGCAGAAATAAATAGAATGTAGTGTTTTATCCTTTGGGGCAATTCAGAATGCCATGTATCCACCCAGGGTCAAAGGTAGCCTGCTAATAGGACCTGGGGACCAAAGAGGAAGGAACAAAGTTGATGTTGACCTTTCTAGTGTTACCAAGGAAACGAGAGATGGGGTGAGGGAGAGGTTACTTCTCAATGTCTCTATGGCTTCTAAACCCTGGGTAGCTACTTGAGAGTTGAGGTCCTAAACATTAGGAGATGGACTGAAATTTGGGAAATAGATATAACCAACCATGCCATGGAAACCCAGAGATCCAGTTCCAAAGCTACTGGCCAGAGGGATGAGAATCTGCACCACAGCCCTGCCACAAGCTCACATGTGCCCTCCGGCATTCTCCACCTCTGGCTAGGACAGAACCAAGCTACCCAGAGGGTCTCTCTCTCCTGTCCTTACCAGGAGTGCGAGCTGCGTTCTTGTGAAAAGAATAAACCAAGAGGAGCAAACAAGACAGCAGGACCGTGGACTTGAGGACACTCTCGGCCTCACTCCCTACCCCACTTCATGGGTGTTGTTCCAAACTCAGAAGGTGACTCCGGACATTACCTTTTCTGTTCCAGTCTTAGGCTTCAACTTGAAGGAAACCTGTTCTTGGCTCTTACTGCTCATTCATCTCTCCCCTCCCAGCCATCTTCCCTTCCCACCATCTCTCCCCTCCCACCCATCTCTCCCCTCCCACCCATCTTTCCCCTCCCACCCACCTCTCCCCTCCCACCTTCTCTCCCCTCCACTTAATTGTCTCCATTCACTTTGTATGTCAGCAATACCAGCTCTTTAAAAAAAAAAAGAAACTCTTGCTGTAATTAACACCTTGTTCCCTTAAGTATTTTGTTCATATTTATGCCTTCTGATGTGACTGTAAAATCAAGACAGAAAGGAATTAAATAGATTTTAAAGAAAAGAGCATGCTCTGTCTTCCTCCGTGTTCCAGGAAATGCTCTTAATACACATAATCAAATGGGAGACACCTAATGAGCTCCAGCTAGTGTGACCCTTCCTGGATGGTTTAAATGGGGTCACGTGATGAAGGGCCTTTCAACAGCATGAGAAGGAGCTGAGGAGGTGGCTCAGTCAGAAGAGTTCCTGTCACGCACGGACGCATGAGAACCCGAGTTTGGACTCTGAACACTTACATAAAAGTCAAGCCCAGACTTCACCTCAGGGTCGGCAAAGACAAGCAGATGTCCAGAGTTCCTTGGCCTGCTGGTTGATAAACTCCAGAGCCAGTGAGAGCTCTTGTATCCAGAAATAATGTAAAGAGCAATCAAGGAAGACACTAAATACTAAACTCTGACCTCCACATGCAGAAGCACCTGATGCAAGTGTGTGCACATGTAAACATGTACACTCATACCACATCACACACACAAACATGTAAACATACACACACTTATACCATACCACACACACAAACATGTACAAGTGTACAGACACACTGCACACACAAACATTACACATACACACACACTCATACACACACAAGCCCACAAACATGTAAACATATACACACCTCATACACAAATGCAAACATACACATACACCTCACACACAAGCATGTACACATACACACATACATACAACATACACAAACATGTACACACACACAAACACACATCATGAGGAAACTTTAGAAACGTTTAGAGATGAGGAACACAGCATGGCATGGTCCTGAAGAAAAAGTCCAAGATTCAGAGCAGAAAAACATAGTTCCCCTTCCTTTCGACTGCTTGAGGGTTTAACATTTCCATCTCTGAACTCAGTTGCTGCCTCCTTGACTTTAAAAAGAAATTATCACCTTCTCAGAAAAAAAGTGAAGAAGAAAACCCTTTAAAATGCTTTTCTGTTGAGGTGACTTCTTTCTGTAGTGAACTAATGGGTAAGAGGAGATAGACATTCTTGTCTGAAGTCATTGGTGTAGGGGCCTTAATATCGACAAAGGAGGGATTACCCCTCAGAACAAGAGTACACATCCTTCTAAACCCAACACGCCCCAAAGCAAGTGACCAAACACTAGAGGACAGGCTGCACCAACTCCTGGCATTCCCTCTTGCAGCCTTTTTCTCAACAGTTGAAAAGCACTCAGCCCCTTAGAGGTGAGGAGGGCTAAGGCAGACTGTCTGCTCCCAAGCCCCAGCCAAGCCATGAACAATATGGAGAGGGGTCTCCTGTCATGGCAGGCCTCATTAACTGTCCTTATAAGGCAAGTCATGGGAGAAAGCTCTCTGCTAAGTTTCAGCAAGGATGCCACAAACAGGGAGGCAGGAGCACCCAGCAGTGGCCTCCCACTGTTCTGTCAACCAGCTCCGGGCTTCCCTGGGAGCCCGGGCTCCCTCGGAGAGCTTTATTACTCTGTCAGCTGCGCCCCCTCCCCCCGCTCTCATTAATGCGTGTCCTGGGGTCCTCTCTTCAGAAGCTGAAGCAGCATTCTTCAAGAAGGCTCTCCTAATTGACGGAAGAGTGCTGGGAGGTACACAGTCAGGCAGAAGCAAATGTTTACACGGTCCTTTCCTCTTCTCACCAGACCCCTGGAGCACGGTTTCCTGGAAGGCGCGGCTGCCTCCCCAGTCCCTACCCACCCGTCTGCAGAGGCTCTGTACCACTGCAGAATAGGCTCAAAGCGGAGGCTCCCAAGTCACACTGCCAGAAACTGAACCCCAGTCTGCGCGACTGCAGGAATCTAGGTAGGTCACCTCACTTACTGCTACCCAACCTGTGCAGCAGACAGTGATTTCACGAAGGATTATTACAGGGAATGAATGATACAATTATGTAAAGTGCCATCAGGCACCGTCCCCGACAGAGTAGACATCCATGTCAATCACACCTACCGTCCTCTCTGACCTCCTGCCACATGGTTCCTGTTGATGTCAACCCCACAAGGCCATACCATCTGTCACAGAAGAGCAGAATCCTCTCACCCTACCCTAGCCACCAGAGCTGCTGTTATGGTTTCATTTAACCGGGACACATCATTTTTGATGACACCAGGATGCTGCGCCTCTCACCCCGGGTCACAGCTGCACCCGGGATTCCTGCGCAGAAAAGCTACGTGCAGCAGAGCAGCTGGGAGATGCACAACTACTTCCTATTGTATTCTGAGCCTGACAGGATCGGAAGGCAGGAATTTTTTGTTGAGAAGAAAGGAAGAAGTCCCCACTCTACCAGTGGGAGAGGGAAGCGCTGTAAGGCAGTTTTCAGCCATAATCAATCACTCCCATTGTTTCCTTACTTGTACTTACAAATTTGAGGAAGGGTAGGACTTTGTAAGATCTGCATGTCAGCTTTTAGCAGACACGACATTTAAGAGAGAGAGAGAGACTTTCCACACAGCCACTTATTCAGGCATACCTGATAATTGTTGTAATTAAAGAGATGATTCTGGTTTGTCCATTTCAAGACAACACGTACTTCCAACCTCTCTCTTCTTGGGATAAAAATCGCTCTGGGACTAAGGGAACCGAGAGTCAGCTTCATTAGATGGATAGAGAAAGAGAAGGAGGAGACGGTGCCACAGGGAGGAGGAAGGACACGGGATGTGCCTGCAAATGAAGCCGCTGGTGAGAATTGAACTGGAGCCGGCTAGCACACCTAGACCATCTCCACAGCTGGAGAGCAGCTGGATTTGGCTGCTTCTCCCTTATCCCTGTAGGAAAGGGAGCCTGCACAGGCGCACAGAAGGGAGCTTGGAGGTGAGAGGTGCAAATGAAGACAGGGAGATGGAGTGCAGGAGGAGATTCCTGGAGCTAGAAGGGGGCGTCTCTAGGGCAACTGAGCCACCTGCAGACAAGAGTCCTACAGGCTCTATTTTCTGAAGTCCCCATGAAGAGCAGCATTATACTGTCGCCTTCCAGAGAAGCCCAACAATCAACAGTCCAGTGACTAGACACAGGGCTCCCAAGAGGCTCTCTAAAGATCTACCTTAAATATGAACAGATGGCCAAGGATGCCAGGTATTTGAGGAAAACATGCAGGATTAAAACAAGATGAACAAATAATTGGGAAAACAAAAGGAATTCATTCCAAATAGACATGATGCAGTAAGAAAAAAGGAAGGAAGGAAGGAAGGAAGGATGGAAGGAAGGAAGGAAGGAAGGAAAATTCTAAGATATCACAATCAATCTCCGAAAGTCTAAAGCCCTCTCAGTCAATACAGGGTCTTCTAGCTGGCCCAAGTGCTGAGTTGGCCCTGTAGGGGACATGGCTACCACTCCCTCTGAGGCCCAGGAAACATCTCAGAGGAGCAGAGCCATTATGATAGGGAAACCAGACAAGGGAAATGCATATGACGACATGCGCTGGATAGGACCTGGCTGTTCTGTTCACGAGCCCAGTGCAGCCATGGTGACCTGCACAAGACACATACACGACTGGCCCCCTTGGCTTGTTTCTTCTGCATTCTTTGTCAGTACTCTCTTGTTCTCTTCCAGGAATTCTGACTGGGCTGGATCAAACCTTATTTCTGACACTTTCTGTCCTACTTCCCAGCTCCTTGCCTTTTTGCCACACTTTCTGGGTGACTTTTCACTCTTGCCGCCCTTCCTTTTCTGCTTACTGTGCTTGGGTTTTAGTACTATTTAAATAAAATTACGAGTTCTTTCTCTGAATTTCTTGCAGAGAAACATATTCACCTCCTCCCAACTCTCCGACTCCTCCCAGATGTCCTCCCCAAACTTTACTTTTTTTTTTCAATTAAGACTAGTTTGTGTTGTCCAGGTTTTGCTGGAAAATTAAAAATAATAATCTTTAAATGTCTGGATTTTTATTTATTCACATTATAATAAAATGATACATTTTATTAAAATAAAAATTAATGTAAAGTAACCCATGTTGAGATGCTACTGTAAAAATATATAAATATTGGAAATACAAAGATCTTAAAGGTTGTCACTTCACAAAGAAAACACCAGGAGTGTTCTTCTACCTCTAAAAAGCCACACTGCAAGATAGAAGTCAGCAAAACAGCCTCCAAATCCAAGAGAAAAGCATTTACAACCAAAGATTCTGGATACAGCCCAGTTATCAACCAAGCAGAAACACTATAAACAAATACGTAAACCTCAGAGAGTCAGAAAACTGAATTCTGCCCTTTGAGCAAGGCGGGTACATGACCTGGAACCCTGCACAGAGAAACGGAAGTAAACCTCTGGCAGAGGCCAGCTCTCTGTTGGCCCAGAGGGAGGCAGACAAACCATGGCTACAGATGCCAGGAAGAAAAACTGGATGGCCAGAGACTCCACGGCTTACCTATCAGAACTATTCAAGACATGTCTGTCAAATAGCAGGTTGGGCAGAGCTGGGCAGGAGATGAGAGAGGAATAAAAGAGATCAAACCAATGAGTGAGACAGCGGCTAATTCCAGATGGGGGAAATGATCATTAAATCCAACTAAAGTAACTTCAGGCTGATCTGCGGCTCAGCAGTAAATAGTACTTGCCTGATTAAAAAAAATCAACATGGATGCATCAGAAAATGAAATAGCACGCGAAAAAGAATAAAAATTCTGACTTCAAAATACAGAAAGTCACAGAACAAGAAAATAAAATGCTAAGCTGTTCATGGTGCCTGCACAGTTGCTTTACCCTGGCAGCAAGGCAGCTACTTCTAAAGATATCTTTCTTAGCACTTTAAATTCCCAGCGTTTTTATTTGTTTACCTAGTTAGTTGTTGAGAGTGCAAAGAAGGGGTACATGCATGCTACAGTGCACATGTGGAGACAGGGTGAATGCATGCTGTGGTGCACATATGGAGAAGGTGCATGCATGCTGCAGTGCACATGTGGAGAGAGTACATGCATGTACAGAGCAAACATGTAGAAGGTACATGCAAGCTACAGTGCACATGTAGAGAAGCTACAAGCATGCTGTGGTGCACATGTGGAGATCAAGGGACAGTTTGCTGGAGTCCATTCTCCCCTTACATCATGTGGATCCTGGGAAGCAAACTCAGGTCACCAGCCTTGGAGTCAAGTGCCTGTGCCCACTGACCCCTCTCTTTCAGGGCTTCGTGACTTAAACATTCAGGTAAAAAGCTGAATGAAGAAACATCTTAAGAGGAAAGAATCAGATGAAATGGTAATACTATCGTGCCTGCCTTTTTCTGCCACTTAAATAGTTCTAAACTGAACTGAAAATATAAAAAATTATCTCTTGCTGGGGGTGGGGATTGGGGGTGTGACACACGTCTTTAATCTCAGCACTAGGGAGGTAGAGGCAAGAGGATCTCTGTGAGTTGGAGGCCAGCCTGATCTACAAGTGAGTTCCAGGAAAGCCAGGGCTACACAGAGAAACCCTGCCTCGGAAAGCAAAACAAAATAATCTCTTACTAACACTAAGGTATGCATTTGTATGAACTATTTCATTTTGAAGATTTGTTATATTAATTCCTTCCTTTCGTGCATCCTTCTGAAACAGACTGTCAGAGTCAGAGTCTGTAGCCATCATTTTTCTTTATCCCTATTGATATCACCCACTCAGAGCTGTGGGCGTTTCACAGTGACTCCAGTCACCACCAAGAATGTTCCAATGACAAAGCATGACAGCAAACACACAGGAAGGCCCCTCCTTTCGCTCCGTTTGTCATAGCAAAAGCAATGTCAACCCCAAAACGATCTACCATAGAAGACTACAACTTGCTGTAGTGACATTTATTTTAATCATGCTACCACTGATTAGGATTCATTATAAATCCTAAGTGATTCGATAAATAAATAGTGGAGTTCGTTTGCAGGGTGTCATGACTGACCTCGAATTAGAGAAGATTCTGATGTGGGACTGTCATATATCAATCTGTTGATTTCATTGGTTAATTAAATAAAGAAACTGCTTGCCCTGATAGGTTAAAACATAGGTGGGAGGAGTAAACAGGAGGAAGAGGAAGAGAGGTAAGACTCCTCGGACAGACGCGAGATAGCTCTGCTCTCTGAGGCACAGGCGATGAAGCTCCGACCCAAGATGGACATAGGTTAGAATCTTCCCGGTAAGCGCACCTTGGGGTGCTTACACACATTATTAAAATGGGCTAGTCCAGGTGCGAGAGTTAGCCGAGAAGAGGCTAGATATAATTGGCAAGCAGTGTTTAAAAGAATACAATTTGTGTGTTGTTACTTCGGGCATGAGCTAGCAGGCGGCAGGGGTGCTGGGGACTTAGCCCCACTGCTCCTTATTTCAACAAGATTCATCCAAGCATTCAATACACAAGAAGAAGCAGAGGCTAAAACACTGTGAACCCTTTGCTCTCAGCATGCCTAAGAGGAAATAGATTCGGAAGCCCACAAGCCATTTCCCCCTCACCCTAGGAGGGCATATTAGCATCCCACTGGTACAGAGAGAGAAACAGAGGAAGAGAGACAGAGACAGAGAGGAGTAGCTTGAAAAAAAAAACTTCACAGGTAATTCTAGCATACCCCCATGTGGCCTGCTTCTACTCAGTGATATTTCCCCTGCTACCCCACCTCCATCCCACCCCACCCCACCTCCACCCCCAGTCACTCTGCTGTTTGTTCCCATTGACCTCACTAGTTTAGGGACCAAATTAAGAAAGGAAGAAATAGAGAATTGGAAGATCAGGAGAAGGAAAGAAGGAGGCAGGAGAAAGGGCAAGAGGATGGAAGAGGAGGTGATGGTGGGGAAGAAGGTGGTGGAGGTGATGGTAGAGGAGGTGGGAGGTGGTGGTGATGATGGTGGTGGAGGTGATAGTGGTGGAGGAGATGGTGGTGGTGATGGAGGAGGAGGAGGTAGTGTTAGTGGAGGAGGAGGCAGTGGTAGAGGAGGAGGAAGTGGTGAAAGAAGAGGGGATGGAGAAGGTGGCAGAGGAGGTGGTATTAGTGGTGGTTGAGGTGGTGGTGGTGATGGTGGAGGTGGTGGTGGAGTTGCTGGTGCTGGAGGTGGTATTAGTGGAGGTGGTGGTGGTGGTGATGACAGTGGTGGTACAGGAGGTGGTGGTGGAGGTAGAGATGGTGGTGGTGGTAGAGGTGATGGTGGAGGCAGAGGCTTTCAGTGCAGAAGACAAGAGCGCCCTGCTCCTGGTTCCATCATTTATGTTGGGTTTCCACAGCTAATGTGAGACTGAAGGATGACTGCAGAGAGAGTGGCTGTGCACAGAGGAGCAACTTATGTCAGACTTCCCTCTGTCCCCATCCTGAAGATGGGACTCTCGTTTCCCTCATCAGCCCATCTAAGTTGGGACTCAATACATTCTCACCCTGCTCCTTTGGTACCCTTTCTGCATCCACACTATAATGATTTCAGTACCTTGATTGATGATGAGAAAAGTGATAATATGCTGTGGGGCAATGGTCTTGTACCCTGTAAAGATTTGTCACTTGTGCTGGTTTAATAAAATGCTGATTGGCCAGTAGCCAGGCAGGAAGTATAGGTGGGGTGACCAGATTAGGAGAATTCTGGGAAGAGGAAAGGCTCAGTCTGCAGTCACTACCCAGACACAAACGAAACAAGATGAGAATGCCTTACTGATAAAAAATATCAAGCCACATGGCTAACATAGACAAGCATTATGGGTTAATTTAAGTTGTAAGAGCTAGTAACAATAAGTCTGAGCTAATAGGCCAAACAGTTTATAATTTTTATAAGCCTCTGTGTGTTTCTTTGGGACTGAATGGCTACAGGACCAGACAGAACAGAAACTTCTATCTACAATAATAGCTCACAGTAAATGGACTCATAGCAACCTACCATTTTATAAAATAAATTTCACAGATATTTGAAATGCTGCCCATATCATTTATATGACTGAAGAATACAGCTATTTGGGAAAAGCATTCCATACCCTTACATAAATCTGTGTTCTAGCCTAAGATGAGTTGTACACAATTTCATACAACTCTGAGTTTTCACTTGGTTAAAAAAAAAGGGGGGGAGGCAAGCGTCTTCACATGGCTCCTCACATTTACCCTATCAGAGTTCCTTTTATCCCTTAATGCTTCAATTAGAACCAACATTATCTTATTGAGCATATATATAGCCAGTGTTAAGAGTTCACTTGAACTGTATTTGACAGTAGTGAGTAAGATTCCTTCAAATTGAGTCATCTGAACCAGAGGTATCATGGCCCAGGTTCTGAGAGCTTCATCCCCACATGTCTGGTCTCTTCCCTCATACCTGCGTTGACTATTTCCATGATGCTGACATTATGAGCTGTGTGAGAAATGCCCCCTGGTCCAAACTGCTTAGCAATTAACACAGGACCCTTCTGACTTGTGCTGCTCCTACCCCACCCCCACCCCACAGCATGTCCTCTATAGGTCAATCTATATTTTGAAAAGTCTTTTATTCTTAAATTATTAATCCAAAGATTACTCCCTCCTTTATGAATAAGTCTAAGATTCCTTTAGGTAGTATTAGCCAATACCTTTCCATGTTCTATTTATGAAAATCATTCCCTTGAAAATATTTACTACGCTAGGTGGTAAGTTTCCAGAAAACAGAAATATAATCATACCTAAATCTCTCACATGGAACTTGGCTCAAAACCACTACCACTGTATGTCTTGATGTGAACAGAAAATCATAGAGTACACAGCCTACGTTTTTCCTTGGTACAGCACCCAGACCAGCATCATAGACATTAAAGAAGCTCACCAAAGCTCTATGATGGCAGTTGTATCAGACTCACTTGGGTTCTAACCAACCTTCTCTTGGTTTTACATCTGATTTCAGAAGGGATGGAGTGGACATTTGTATGAATTAGATGCACTTTGAGGTAGCCACCTCTTCATGAGAGAATACTCAACAATGGATGAGCCTAGAGCCCACCACCCCTCTTTATAGCTCATCACTCAAAGGCACCAACCATAGGACTAAAATGCTGACACTGACTCAGAAATCTCATTGTCCCACAACATCTCTCCTTTATTTGGTCAGCTTCTATCGTGGTATCTCTGTGTCTATAGGTGTTGCTACTAGGAGCTTATAGCTAGATTCTTATCCAGAGAAGAGTCTCTGGGGACAAAAATGCACATGGGTTATTTATATTTCCCCAGGTAGGGACCGCAGTGAATGACTGACATTTACAGTGGTACACAGCATTTTTCTTCAGATGGGGCTTGTCTACGGCACCAAAACAAGCTCCGGGGTGGCCCACTCAATCAGTGGGCTGCAGCATGTCGTTGTGCATCTTGGTTCCTGCTTTGCCTGGCTCCCTCACTTGTTTCTCTTAACAAATCTCCCACACATCTGCCTCTGGGGACTCCAACTTCAGACAAGACCCATGTTTTATGAATCTGAGTTCAGTGGTCCCTTCACTACAGAATTCTGCCTGACCAAAGAAAGACAGAAAACACTTGATTCTAGTCCTGCCCCATCCAGAGCTCATCATTAAAACACAATTGTCACTGTGATGACGTTAAGAGATAGGATCTCTGGGGATGATTACATCATAAAGACTCTGCCCACAGGATGGATTAATGCTATTTTAGGGGAGTTACCACAAGAGCTGGCCCCGATAGAAGAATGAGTGTAGCCCAACATCCTCCATCTCAGGCATGCTCACTTGCCCTTCTGACCTGTTACGACAAGGCCCAAAGGTTCCCAAGAGGCTAGAATCCTAATCACAATCTTATTTCCCAGCCTTCAAAACTGTTAGCCAAATTAGTGTTAATAACATCCCTAAGCTGTGGTATTGTTAGAACAGCAATTAATGGACCAACACAAGTCCCTCACCTGACATGATGCTGTGACCCATGTGAGAGAATTTTCCTGGCACAGAAAAAAAATCCCATGAACTTATTTGCCACCCTATCTAAAAAAGGGTCCGCCTCAAATAAGGACAGAGATGTCATGCAATTATGTACAAATGTTTAAGCATTTCAGTTAATATATTATAGTACCATTGCTTTATACCATATTAGATTCCTTTGTAATTATGAATGTTATATAAATCCAAGTTAGACATTAGAGAACATCATTGGTCCATGTAATTAACATGTCTTGTTTTATAGTAGAATATAAAATAATTTATCAGCTTATTGATATGCTGGTGACATTATTATAAAATAATAGCTATCATTTCTTCTTTTTTGAGGTCTTAAATGTGGTAAATGTCCTAAACTCTGATTTTTACAAACTTAAACTTTCAAAAATTCTTCAAGAGACCCATTTAGCCCATTGGAAATGATCACAGGAAACAGTATCTATACTAGTCCAGGTTTAATTGGAACATCAGAAACCACTTTTTAAAGCTAAAACAGAGTTTAATAGCACAGAATAGGTGGCAATGGAGGAGCTGATGAGATGCCAAACAGAAAGGCCAGCCAGAGGACAGCATCAGCAAGAAGCCACCGATGTTATGGCCAATACACATGTTAGGGTTAAAATAGCAAGGTCCGGAACACCAAGGAAAGTAAATAAGAAGCTGGCTACGAGGCAGCCAAGCTAACCAGGAAATTGAAAGATAGGGCTGTGTAAAAATCAACAACCAGTCTTAGCGGGCTCCAACTGACACCCATTCAGCATCCCATGCGGATGTACGTGAGGCTCTGTTGCCTTATACGCTCTTCTGACACATCAAAGTACAGCAGATTTATTGTGGGTAATGACAGTGTCTACAAAAGCTTCCACTTTTCCAGTAGGGACCCTGTAGACAAGAAGCTAGATGGGGGAAACCAAGAAAAACTGCAGCCACAACTTGGTAGCTGTGCCTACGAACCTCAGAATGCCCCTTCATGCTTAAAGTCTTTGAAACTGCAGTTATGGTATAGTTCCCACTACACCATAAATGGAGTCTCCAGGGTTTCCCACACATGAGCAAGAACTCAGGGTAGGCACCCTCACCAGACCTGATGTCATCATTTTATCACTTGTACGTCCCTCCCCTTCTATTGGGATCTTGACAGGATATGCCCTGAAAGAAAGATCCCTCCAATCTTATCCCCAAAGGGATGAGGAAGGGGACACCTGGGCCTTCCCCATCCTCCATCCTCCCTGTACTTCAAGTATCTCCTTCTTGAATCAACCTGGCAGGGAGAAGTTGAGGAATCCACTCTGCCAGGTTTGATCTCCACCACCACATGGAGCACAACAGAGGAGGTAGGTAAGGGAGGTGCCTGCAGGCACATCACACCGGCACCCGCAGGGTGCCACAGCACAGCTACAGCACAGCTTTGGTGAAGAACCTCAGACACAATCAAAGCCCCACCCGAGAAGGAGCACGCCGAGATCAGGGCCCGGAATCTTAACACCGGAGAGCAAGACGAAGGGGAAAGTGGCCTTTGATTTTGCAGCTAATGAAATTATAAATCAAAACCATGGGGCAAGCCTTTGTACCCAGGCTTGCAACTGTGCTCACAGGGCCACAGAGCCTATGCCGCATCACCCATGTTGGCTTTGGTGACAGTGTGAGCCGCTTTGCCTAAAGGAACACAGAGACTTCCCAACAAGCAGAAGGACACTGCACCCTGCTTTGGTTGCTGCTGCAGTCACCCAGCCTTCCAGCGTTTCTGTAAAATGTAAATTCTGCCGTCCATCATCTGGGGTAGGCTGAATTATAGATTACTAAATTTAAAATAAAAAGTTTTTACATTTTTGGCTTAAGAAATACAATTGGAACGCTAGGTGCTATAATTAATGCTTGCAATGATACTCCTCATTAAAACAGGCTGGATTCAAACATAAATCTTTGAAGTGAAAAATTAAGCTTAGTTAAAAAGTCTATTGTGCAAATTAAACACAGTGTAGCAAGTCCAATAATTTCTGTAAGTTATTCATTTTCAATGTTTTGTTTCATAGATAATATAATCAGAACATGAAGTGTAATTAAAAACTGTGAAATGTATGTCAGGATTTGCAAAGAGCAGAAAAGTGGGGGAAAACTTTTTTTTTACTCATGGTCCTGCTAGCATATTTATGTTCTAGCCATAAATCATTTACTTTGAGGCCCAAATGGGCTAAGCTCTATGCTGGAAAATGGACTATCTCAATTTGATGGTAACCCTAAATCAAGTTCACAGATCTTAGCCTGGGAGCCCGGGGAAAGATAAACGGTACATGTATTACCCTCACCCTGCAGTGACGTGGCAATCTGCATCCAGAGGAAGCCCCCACATCCTCCGGTGCCACGTTCTATAACCCACCATCTGCGCTCCCGGTAGGGGTTTCCCAGCCCCAGTCAGAACCACATTTCACATGCTCCATGAATGACATAAGAGAAGCAGATCCCTGCAGAATAAGAACTAGAGATCTCTGAGGAATATCCCGCCCCCTCCTCTCTTCAGGTCTTCAGCGTTATCCTTCAGAAGGTTTGAATCAAGGAAAATGAGCCTTCTGAGTCCAGAAGATGCAATCCCAAGGTGGTTTCCCGAGACCAGAACTCATGTCACGTAATTTAGAACCCATAAGTCTATATTGTTCTGCTACCTGATAGCCACCCATCATACTTGTCAGTATCAGGGGACTGCAATCAGACGAACGCCATCTATTCCCATTATCGAGCCCCCCACCTCCACCAAGCACCTCTTCCACACTCAGTGAGCATCTTCACACTGTCTTCTATGTCGCAAGTGTCTCTCTATAAAATCCCCCAATAAAGTAGGCAGGCACGCTTGCAGCACACAGCTAACATAAGTGGACCCATCTTTCCCCTCTGCCCTTGCTCAAGTCCTTACCCTCTGATCCCACCCTGCAGGCATGGAAGGACTGACAGATAATGACGCCCTTGGACAGTTGGCTGAGGAACCCCAGCCAACAGGGCTCTTTACTGTTTCATGAAGCATTGCACAGGGAAAGTGTGGCTGCCACTGACGACTCTACATTAAAGTGTAATGATGGCCGCAGAGGCAGAGTGGCCAGGAAGAGAGGGAAAGGTGGTGGGAGAGCAAGGGGAAGGAAAGGAAAACATATCAACTCAGAGTGCAAGGAGGGAATCCAGAACGAGCACCCCCCCCACCCCGCCCCCACACCCCCGGGCTTGCTTCGGCTGCAATAAACACCTCGGACTGTCTCTATTAAGATAAAGCTGTCAATTAAAACTAACTGTAAATTCTGTTAAAAGATGTGGTGTTTAGGTCAGAGCAGGGGTGCACACTGAGCCAGGGAGCTAGAAAAGCAGGTTGGAGCTACCTCCACACACTCATTTCACTTCAGTGCCCGTAGGCAGAGGCTTGCTCTTGCTCCCATTTGGGGCTTGAGTTTCTGCTGAAGCAAGCTCACGCTCATTGATCTTACCTCATCTGTTCAGGGTCATCAGGGCTCTGTCTTTGGGTCTCTAGGAACTCAGTTCTCACTCCCTGCATCTCCTTCCAGGCTTCATTCCTCTCTGTGACAGAGGATGGGACAAAAGTGTCTAATATATAGATGCTTATTAATTAACTGATAATGGGGAATCCCCCTCAGTATGCTGTGAATATGTTTTACTATCATTGGTTAGTAAAGAAGCTGCTTTGGTCTACGGCAGGATAGAACATAGCCAGGCTGGGAGAGATGCATAGAGAGAATAAGCAGAGTCAAAGAGATGCCATGTAGCTGCCGAAGGAGGACACCCAGAACTTTTCAGGTGCGCCACAGCCTCGTGATGATACAGATGAACAGAAATGGGTTAATTTAAGATATAAAAGTTAGCCAGGAATACGCTTGAGCCATTGGTCAAACAGTGTTGTAATTAATATAGTTTCCATGTGATTATTCGGGTCTGAGTGGTAGGGAAACGAAAGCACAGTCTCCGTTTACATCCAATACCCCTGAGTCTTTCTATGTGTGTGTCTTGTTCTGGTCCTGAACTACTCCTAACCCAACAAGCACCACCAGGATAGTGTTAGAGGCTGGAGCGCCCATTAAAGACCCCAGCCACTTGGTCCCTGGCTCTGTTTGTCATTGGCTGTACCCTAATATTTATTGAACATCTTTACACCTCAGTTTTCTTTGCCATGAAATGGGAAAGGGTGGGGAAAATAATCACCACTGCCAGATGACTTCCGGTGACAGTTTTGGGGACAGCTGTACCTTTCATGCCTTCCTTCCTCACAGTTCCTCAGACAACTTAGATGCATGAAGACAGAATCATGGCGAAGATTCCAGACCACAGGTTCAGGTCTTACAGAATCTTAGCATTTTCAGTTTAAGGTACCCAGATCTCCCCTGCCTTGCTTCCTTTGTGGACTTCCTTCTCCCTTCTATTTTCTGTCTCCAGCTTGTCTTGTGACTGGGTTGTCGATGTATGAAACTATGTTTTAGCTTGAAAGACCAGTGATTAGAACATCTGAACTTGGACAAATGCTGCTATATTAGGAAGCCAGAAATAAGTCATGTCTAGACTCCTGCCCTTAATTTCATCTTAAAAGAAAATGACTCTTAGCTTAAAAATAAATGCAGAGCAGCCATTTGATAAACCTGGGGTGGGGGTTGGTCTATGATGGCTAATAGGCATTGCTAACTTGGCAGGGTCCTCTAGGGAACAAACTTCTGGGAATCTCTGTGAGGGAGTTCCTACTCCAGGTTATAACTGAGATGAGAAGACCCACACTAACTTCAAGTAGTCCCATTCCGTGGGCTGGGGAGCAGGACCTCATTCAAAGGAGAAAGTGAGCCAAGTGCCAACATCCATCGCTCTGTATCCTGACTGTGTATACAATGAGAGCAGCCACCTCACAGCTCGGCCGCCAAGCTTCCCTCACAAAGATGGAGCAACTGTGAGCCACGAGAAACCCTTCCTTCCTACCTTAAGTTGCTTTTCAAGTATCTTGTAGCAATAAAAAAAAGCAACTAACAAAGCTCTCCCAGGAATTGTGATGCTGTGTGGAACTCAATTACCAACTACAAAAGGCTCAAATATCACAATATATCAGAATAAAGTTTAACCCCCAAATTATTCATATACATTCATATATTCATAAATAAGCTACTGGTTGAAACCAAACATGTTTCAAACTAAATATTAGCTCCCAGTTGATGAATTTGCTAAGACTGTGTCTGTGAGACAGCCTGCTCGCCTCTTCACTACATACATATAATTGTTTTTTTTTTAACTTCTTAAAAATATTCATTTATTTATTTGTATGAGTGTTTTACTTGCATATATGTCTGTGAACCACAAGCATGCCTGGTGCCTTGGAGGTCAAAAAGGGCTTTGGATCTCTGGGAACTTTGAGATACTGGAAATCAATATATAAAAAACATTGTCCTTTCTAGAAAAATAATAGTGGAAATAGCAACCTCGCCTAGGATCTGCTGTTTTAAGCCTGCAGAGATGACCTCCTGAGATGAACTCATTACACTGTTTTTGGTACTGTTAATTCCAGCTATGTCCCCCAGAAGGCCACTGGGGCATCTTTTACAGGTTGTGGGGAAATAATGCAGACTAAAGACGACACCACAGACTCCGCTCTAGGGAGTCTAATCCCCTTCCCATCACCTGTCAAAACCTTCAAGGAGAATTGTCACTTCCCTGAAGCAGCAACTTTTAATTTCCCGTAAGCTAGAATCTGCCCTCAGGCCTTTGCAATGACACAAAAGGCTCAAACTACTCCTTCTGAAATCTGCAACACAAATGACAGGATGGGAAGGAACTCTTCCGGCTGGAAACCTCGCCTTCGGTTTCCACTTCTTCACTGTCTAAATTAACAAACTCAAAAATATTAAACATCCAAGATACAAAGACCCTACACATATACTTAATTATTGTCAGTTAACAAATGTTATGTGGTGTTCATCTCTTCTAAGCTCCCAAGCAGAACATAATCCATTCTTGAACGTTTAGATGGCCGAGACCAAGGAAGCAATGTGTGAGAAACACTGGGTTTAGGCATTATATTTGAAGACAATAGAAGGATGGAAAATGCAGTAGAGGCTCTGAATCATTTGTGGGAAATAATAAAGTTTGAAAAAAGAAAAAAGTTGAGAAAGTAATTGTGCTCAAATGAGTTGGGAAGATAGACCTACACAAAAACCTGTACATGGGTGTTTCTAGAAAATTATTCATAACTGCCAAAACCTTTAGACAATCAAGATAGTCTTCCAAGCCAACAAACAGTGATACTCCAGACAATGAAAAGTTTAAGATTAAAAGAGAAACATAAGGCAGGAGTGATAGCGCCAAAACTAGACGCGTCTATCATATTTCCCACCATACACAAAGAAGGGTCAGAACAAAGGAGGCCTAGCAGGAACATCACTGGAGCATGTGAGACAGATACTAGGGACAGCAGGGGTATGGCAAGTGTCAGGGATGCCACAGAGCACAGAGACTCAGGATGGCCTGTTATAGAGGGATCTGAACATACTGCCCCATCTCTAGCAATCAATTGTCAACTAACATGGGCATGGCTGAGCACTGAGAGGTAACCAGAGATCCTCGGCAGTTCCTACCTATGCCCTACACCTGAAACAGTTACTGCTAGAAAAGCCAATCACCCATCAAGGCCTGACCCCTTTCAGAGAGCTGCCACATTCCCACAGCACTGTGTTTCCTGGAGAAAGTGTCTATACTGGGTCTTGTCCTCCTCTACCCACGCTCCTGCCGCACAGGGGCATCTTCAGAAGCTACTCATCTGCAGTCTTGTGCAGCATGCACAAGCTACTGAGCCATGAAAAGATGGAGGAAATGAAATGCATATCACTCAAGGAAAGGGGCCAAGCCTTAGGAGTTCAGCTACATGGCCCTATATTGACTGGCAAGCAGACAGTAAAAGTCAACTGTTACCAAGTGTGGTGGTTTCAATGAGAATGGGCCCCATAGACTCACATGCTTGAATGCTTGGTTGCCAGTTAGTGGAACTGTTTGAGAAGGATTAGGAGGAGTGGCCTTCTTGAAATAGGTGGGACCATGTTGCAGCACTGATGGGGGAGGTTCTAAACCTTAGAGGTTCAAAAGCCCACAGTAGGCCCTGTATCTCTCTGCTTGCTGTCTGTAGATCATTATATAGAACTCTCAGCACCATGTCTGTAAGCAAGCCTTTTTATTATTGGTTTTCAAGACAGAGCTTTAATGTGTATCCCTGGCTGTCCTGGAACTCATTCTGTAGCAGGCTGACCTCAATCTCAAAGATCTGCCTGCCTCTGCCTTGAGTGCTGTGATTAAGGACATGTGCCACCACACCCAGCTGAATGTTTCCTTTGACAAGAGTTGTCTTGGTCACGGTGTCTCTTCAGACCCACAGAGCAGGGGACGGAAGAGTAACACAATTAAAAACAATAAAAAAAACTATTTAAAAAGAAAATCCTTCTCTTCCCACCACGAACAAAAGACGTTGTGCCCTGTTTGCTAATGCCAGAATTCTATCTCTGCAATTCACTTTTATTGGCTTCTGCTACTTGTTAAATGCAAATACCTCTGGGAGAGATTGGAGCTGGAGCCACACAATTCAAGTGTTATTTACTGGAATTGACTTGATTTGGAAAGATGATTCTGACATGAGAAAGTATAGAGCAAACTCGACATCATTGAAAAACCAAACGGTTTGTGAATGGACGGCTGGGATGTTTAAACACTCTATTAACTCGAGCAAAGTAATTTTTCTTTCTGGTAAAATAGAATGAAACTACCAAAGGCTTTAATCCATGAAAGAAAGAAATGATACAATGGATTTCATTAAAATTAATTTTTATGCTCTGCAAAGACACTGCCAATAGAATATAAAAACAGGACATGGGAAGGGGGCTGTGGGATATTTGCAAACATGTGTATCTAATGAGAGATTGAATAAATCAAATCAGATACACAACAATCAAGCTAAAACTTGGGCAAAGGCTTTTAACAGACACGTCACAAAGAAAGGATACATAGACAACAAAGAAGCACATGAGAAGATATTCCACATCATATATTGTGTGATGTTTCCTTTGTCTTTTAATAAATAAAGCTTGCCTGAAGTTCAGAGAGTAAACTTACACTGATCAGCCTTACAGAGAAGGCAATGGTGACACACACCTTTAATCCCCGTAGCCATGCTAGTTTGCCATAGAAATTGGGTGGTAGTGGTGCACACCTTTATTCCCAGCACTAAGACGGGAGGAGACAGCTCTCACACACAGTCTCATTCTGAGATTCCTGGAGGCAGTATTACCATTTTGAACCGAGGTAGAGGTAAGAGCCAATGACTGGCTGTTTTGCTTTTCTGACCGTCAAGTTGAACCCCAATATCATGCTACAACATATCTCCAGGGAAACAAAAATTAAAATAACAAGACGCCATACCCATTAAAATGATCAAAACCCAGTAGCAAGACTGTGGAGGAACAGGTGCACCCCCTGCTGCTAGGAATGCAGAAAGTGCAACCACTCTGAAAGAGAGTTCCCAGTTTGACTGCGGAGGTACAGTTGGAAAAGCGCCTGCTGCACAAGCATCCTGTGTGAGTTTGGATCCCTAACACCAACATCAATGCTGGGCATGGCAGCATGCCTCTCTGCGACCCTCATCTTGATGGTGGAGGGAGCAGGCAGATCCTGAGCTCACTGGCCATCTACTCCGGCTCATCAGTGAGCTCCAGGCTCTGGGGGAGACACTGGCTCAAAAATGAGTGGGTAGCACAGACCATCCCATCCAGTGCACACACACGCACACACACACACGCACACATGCATGCACAGGATGTGTACACTCGCATGCACGCACACACAAAAAGATACATACACAGATAGTACAAAAAAAACCCACTAAATTCATTTTAACTATATCACCCAGGAATCATATCCCTTGGTAATTTACCAAAAGAAGTTGAAATTTTCTGCTCAATATATATGTGGAAATTTATAGCAGCTTTCTTCCTAACTGCCAAAATATTAGGTGCAATCAGATATGCTAGCCCTCAACAATGAATGAATATACTTCAAGGCATCCAAACAGTGGAATATTACTCAGTACTAAAAAAAGAATGAGCTATTAAGCCAGGAAGGATGCATGAAGAAAACCTAAATATATATTTTTAAGTGAAAAAAAGCAAATATGGAAATATCACACACTATATGATTCCATCTATGTGACATTGTGTAAACGGGAATGCAATGAAGGCAGGTAAGGATCAGCGACCGTGAAAAGCAAAGAGAGCAACCAAACGCAAATCACGGGGGATCTTAAGACAGTGGAAGTCACAGCTTGATTGTATAATGACAGACACACATCAACACACACCCGTCCAAACCATCAAAATGTCCGAACACCCAGGAAAGCTATGACAAAAGAGCTAGACTTTGGGGTGATCGTTATGTCTCAGTGTAGCTGGCCAATAGCAGGTGTACTATCAGTGAGGTGCTGACAGTGGAGAAGGCTGTGCCCATGTGGGGGCAGAAGGTATTATGGGAAGTCTCTGTGTCTCTTCCACTAATGTGAGCTTAACAGTGAAGTATGATATTTAAAACCAGAGTGAACATGGTACGACAACTTAACGTTTACAAAGCCAAAAGAACACTGATTCCATGTCAACGTCTTGTCTTGTTTTCCTTTGGGCTTGGGTTTCTGAGACAGGGTCTAACACAAGCTGGCTGACCTTGAACTTACTATGTAAGCCAGAAATGCCCTTGAACTCTTGACCCACCTGCCTCCACCTGGCAGGTGCTGGGACTCCAGACCTGTGTCAGTACATCTGCTTCTGTTTACTACTATTATTACTACTAAATGTTAGATACTTAGGAATAGCAAGTGTGTTTAATAGGGAGACCGAGATTCTTTGATTGATCTCTGCCTCTCCCGCCGACATTAACACCAAAATAACAGACGAAGTGCCCAGTTACATCATGTTACTACACTACATTACAACCAACAGCCAGGAGGGCAGGGTCCACACGCCGATGCTGAAGTCACCGCCGACAACCACCACACTGTCTAATATAATCAGCTGCCCTAGAAATGACAAATACATGGGTAAACTCACTGATTTTCCCTGCTGCATGAGAGCAGAAGTGAAAGACTAACTCAGTGCCCAGACACGGCTCCTGATAAAATTCCATTTTTCAGGACACCATTCATCAAAGCGCAGCCTTAACTTCTCTCCAAAGGCCATGGAAGTGTGCCTGTTACGGGCTTGCTCCCCCTGGTTTGTTCAGCCTGCTTTCTTACAGAACCCAGGACCACCACTCCAGACATAGCCTCATTCACAATGGGCTAGGACTGCTACACAGAGGAACCCTGTCTCTAATAATAATAATAATAATAACAACAATAAAAGAACCAGCACATCTCTCTAGCCCTGAAACATTTCAAGGCTCTTGCTCCCACTTCAGTTTTACCACTGTGAAAGCAAAAGAAATGAAAATGAAAAAGGACTTTATCTCTAGGGACATCTCGGCCTTCCAAAAACAATATCCCTGTACACCAGCAAGAATAGTTACGTGTTAAATGAAAAAAAGCACAAGAAGAAAACATACCTTTTGCTTTGTGCTTGACTTCAGGCCAACTTGGGAATGGCTTTTCGACTAGAGGAAAAACGAGAAAAAAAAAGTCTATGAAGAATGCGGCACGACTGTAGAATTTATGCTACAGCCCTTTCTTCTAGAAGGCGAAAGTTTTGAGTTAAAGCCCATTTCCTTAAGTTTCCATCACAGCCACCAGAAGTCCAGCAACACAGCCTAGACAGGGTTTTCCTCACTGAATGCCAGCCTATGCAAGCTTAAGAGCCAACAATGCAGAGCAAAGCGCTGGTCAATGCCTCACACACAGTTCAGCATCTTCTCCTGGAGGACGCCACTGTAACACATGAAGAAGGGCTCGCTGCTGTGATGAGGCAAACGGAAAGAAGAGGGGGAGTGGAAGCAAGCGGTGGCAGGGGGCAAGGCAGAGGAAGGAGACAAAAGTTCTGAACATTGGAGGGAGAGAAAGAGATGCATGCAAGGAAGAGATGAACCAGTGTACCACAAGGCTTCCAAGTACATTTCTAGAGGGCAGACATTAACCTTTGCTCATAAAATGTGTCCGCATAAGACGGAAGCAAAGTGCTTAGGGACCGAAGCTTTTACGTAAGGGCCTTTTCCTCAAGGTTGTTCATGAAGTCTTGACTGGGGACTAGTGAAAGAAAAGCAGACACTGAACACAAGAATATTTCACCAGGAATGCTGCACATTGTTTCCCCAGAAGGAAAAAGCAAAAGTCAAACTTCCTGTATTGAGACAGTGAATATATTTGGCCTCGAGTGCATGATGAATTGGTTAATTCAAAACCAAAGACTAAAGTAATGTCTTCCTAAGTCAGCAATATCGATGCTTTTGAACTTTGATCACAAAGGGCTTCTTTATCTATTTATATCTATTTATTTTTGTTGTTGTTGTTGTTTTGAGACAGGGTTTCTCTGTGGCTTTGGAGCCTGTCCTGGCACTAGCTCTGTAGACCAGGCTGGTCTCGAACTCACAGAGATCCGCCTGCCTCTGCCTCCCAAGTGCTGGGATTAAAGGCGTGCGCCACCATCGCCCGGCTATATCTATTTATTGTTATCAACTGGGACTAAGAATTTTTTCAATATATATTTAGTAGTTTTAAGATATCAGTAACAGGCCCATTTTACACTACCTGGGTAAGTTTATAGATTCAGTGTTATGCTGGATATTGACGAGAAAGCGGCACTTAGGTTTGTAACTCCCTTTAACATTTGCCATGAGTAGAGAGTAACTCCGACATTATTGCTTTCGCATTTACCCTACTTAGTTTGCAGCAGATAAACCAAGTCTTTTCTTACCCGGATATGCATCTGGAAAAAGAAAGGTATTTAAAATAATCATTCAGACATTTGCAGATCTTCCTCCCTGATAATGAGTGACATCCACATAAGAAAGGAGAACACTATCCATACAAGGAGAAAAGCTCACATGAGGACCAGAGTGTCTATCTACAGCTCGGGAGCAATTCATCCTAAGGAAGCCAGACCTGATGACTGCCTGATATTGGGTATCCAGTCTCCAGAACAGTCAGGAAATTCATTTCTGTTGTTTACATCATCTGGCTGTTGCATCCTCTATGGCAGCTCCAGCAAACTATCATAAAGACCCCAACAAATCTACTCCCAAGAAGTCAGTGACCCTGAAAGCAGAGGCTCAACAAAGCCGTGAGCTAAAGTAAGACTGTGTTACCGTGACTTCCATCACCAGCCCTGTGCATTCTACAACAGTGAACTCGGGTTAGTGATGCTCAGACTCCACACTTTTTACAGATACCGTCCAGGGGCACAGCTTGTCATGTAACCTTCCCAAACCCAACTCCAGAAATTCCAAATCAAGACACATTAGTCAACTTTCCGCCACTGAAAACACGTGTGCTAAACAACCTACTAGGAGGGAAGGGTGATTGTGGCTCGGGGTCTCAGAGGCTTCAGCCATGATTGCTTGTCCTCATAGATTTGGGCTGGAAGCAAAGCCAACGTCATAGTGGAGTCTACATGGTAGGACAGAGAGGTCCACCTGCTCACAGTATGGGTGAGGAAATAAAGAGAGAGATGGGAGGGAGGAGTAGAAGGAGGAAAAGAGAGAGAGAGAAATGACTATCACAAATAAATTATACACCACTTAAAGAAGCATGCTCAAAGCAACCTACATCTTCCAACTAGGTCTCATTTCGAAGTTTGTGCCACATTAAGCTAAAAAGAATCCATCAGTGGAAGAACCCATTGATAAAGGAACAACCCACGCAATCCAATCGCTTCCCAGAGGCCCCACCCCTGAACACTGTTCTGTTAGCTCCCAAGCCTTCAGCACAGGAGCTTGTGAAGAGCATGCTGGTGTCTACGATGGAGCAGGCATTTGAGAAGCTCAGCTGGTATGTGGCCTTATCATAATCTTGGAATCACATGTTTAAGGGTGACAGTAGCTGAGAATGACGAGTGGGAAAATACTGGGAGCCGGCGCCATCGTCCCTCCCTTCTCTGTGAAGAACACAGACAAATGGACCTGTTCCTCTCCCTGTTAAATGCCTATTAACAACCCTACTTTGACCGGAGCCTGTGGGTGACCAGGAAGAGCCAAAGCAGGTGAACGGTTGGCGAATGATCCCAGCTAGTCTAAAACAGGCCTGCAATCTTTCCTAACAATGCCAACTGACAAATGCAAGCACAGAAATCCTATTTTTGCTTCCTTTTAGAAATTCCATTGTACCTCTTTATCATATGAAACACCATGAATCTATGAATAGGATCTTTGTGTATAAGTCCTCATCATAATAGCTAAGATGACTTCAAGAAAAAAGTTTTTCATTGATAAGAAGGATTAAAAGCTGAGCTGCTTCTGTGCTGCGGGCTTGTTGCTGCTGCCTATTGTGTGATCCCATGGAGAAGGCTGGGGGTGAGAAGACCAGACATGGAGGCAAGGACACAGGCTCCGAGAGGGTCCAGTGTAATGACTATTTATTGTAAAAGAATGGGGGGGGGTTATGGGGTTAGGGAAACTAAGCTGCCACAGGAACGTTTTTTGGTTGGTCCTTTTGAAACTAGCTCTCGCTGCTGGCATGTTGTGATTGGTTAGGAGTGCACCATTAGTTACTGTGCTTCTGGTCCACTGGCAGGTTGTCTTGGCCAATTTTGCATATTCACTGTGACTTTGCCTGTGCTTGCTTGTGCTTGTACTATTGCCCTGCCTCACTTCTAGAAGAAAGAATGTCACCTCCACTTGACATGAAATGAGTCTTGGGTCTCTCATGGTGAAAGATTGCTCTAGCTAGAATGATGTTGGACTTAGTTAGATCACCCGAGCCACATACACTGGGCGTCACAGCCCCCTTGAAGAGAGTTGGTAGCCTTTGAAATTTTTCTTTTATAAATTAGACTTTATAGTTTATGTTTTTCTGTAAAAATAGTTTTATAGGCTATACTACAAAGGCCCATTTAATGTCAAATATAACCAAGATGCTATGAGATTGCCAAAAATATAAACTATCACAATATTAACAATTAAAGTAGAAAATAATAAAAATTTCCCAGAAACTGTCATATTTGTTTCATATATGGTATTTCTAACAATAGCATCTTCAGAAGGGCATACTTAATTTGAAGAGGATAGACTACAGTGGAAACGCAGGCGTCCTGAATTTCAGGGTGCTAATTTACTGTTGATATGTCTCCCACCTTTCTCACCTGAATGCCTTCATTTTCCTTACTCGGGTCATCTCCAAATCACCGTGACCTTCAGCAGCCACACACAGGGTCACTTAGACTCCTGCTGGAGAAGTGGAACCGGCAGGGAAAGCCGTGGAGCCACTTCCCAGGCCCGCTTACTTCCATGGGCTCTCCGTGTGCCCAGGCTACCACCTACTGTCACCCGGCTGTCTTAGTTCAGTTACTATTGCTATGATGAACACTCTGACTGAAGCACCTTAGAGAGGAAAGGGGTTTATCTGACTTACATTTCCACATATCATAGTCCATCACTGAAGGAAGTTAACACAGGAACCCACACAGGGCAGGAACCTGAAGGCAGGAACTGATGCAGAAGCCATGATGTGTGCTTTTTCCTGGCTTGTCCCCTGGCTTGCTCAGCCTGCTTTGTTATGGAACCCGGAACCACCACACCAGGGATGACCCCACCCACAATTGGTTGGGCCCTCCCCCATCAGTCACTAATAGAGAAAATGCTCTAAAGGCCTGCGCACAGCCTGATCTTAAGGAGGTATTTTCACAATTGGTGTTCCCTCCAAGCATGTATCAAATTGACATAAAACTAGTCTGTGTTTTTCTCAAACAGTTGAGTAAAAATTGGAAAAAATGGGACAGGAAAGAAAGATGTTAAACATGCTTACTGCACCATCCAGCAGACACTCTTGGCGGCATGTAGCCCACACGCATGGCTAAAAGGCAGGGTAATTGATTACTGTGCCGGTTTTATGGACGAGAAGGCTGAGAAGGAAGCTCAGCAATTTACACAAACACACACTGCCCCAAAATGCTAGAACCAGATCCCAGCCAGCCTATCAAACCTAAAACCCTTGGGGTCTGAAAACACTGCACCAGCTATCTGAGAAAAGTTCCCCAAGGAAGAATTAGCTGAGCCCAGAGAACAAGAAGAGCTGCGCTGTGTGCAGAGCTGTCTCAAAGGAAGGACAGAAAACGTCAGAGAAGAGGCGATAGATTAGAACCTCACCACCAAGTTGGTCGAGTGAGAATTGAGCTGGCACCCATGGCCAAAGCTCTGAAAGTTTTCTCTGCCTTGAGCAAATGAACGGCAGCAGGGGAAGGGGAGCAGGGTGGCTTGGGGTGGAGCAGGGTGAAGGGAACTGCATTCGTGAGCCACACACAGCAGCGATGTTGGTAAGTCAGGTGGGCCTAATTCAAACTTTGCCTAGAAATGTTTTTTTTTTTTTTGTAGACTTCAAGACATTTAAACAAAAAACAATCCACCTTTTAAAGCTAACCCTGAAAACATGCACACATGCACACACACCATCCCCCTACCCCCATCCCCCACATGTGCGCACATAATAGAGAGGCAGCAGAAAAAAATTATAAAAGAAACCAATGGGGTTTTTTTTTCAACAATAAAATTATAGTAAGCTGTTGCTGCTGCAGGATTCTGACACTAACTCTTACTGAGTGGTGTTAACTAAAGCAGCGTATTCTTTACTTCAGTGATCCAAACAGCAAGAAGTGAGTACGATTATGTTTTCCAAACTTTCTAATGGAAATGAGTGTTCCGATACCTATTTCTCCAATTAGGGTCAAGATCACTGCATGTGTGACTTCAACGGGAACCAAAAGGATATTAATTGACCTTTTTCAGCAAAGACCATTCGATTCCCCTGCCAAGGATCCTGACTGCTCGCTGAGACGACTCAAGCTCGTGAGCCCTCTGCTCTTTTAGCAGAATTAGGTAATGTTTCAGTTTGCTCTACCAACATTAGGGAATCCAATTTCAACCCCAAGATGAAACTGACAAAGGCGCATTCTTAAATGCAAGCTCTGGTCTACGTTCCCTTAATTGAAAGCTGCAGGGTAATGTAATCGGGTCACCCTGCAAATACGACAATTACCACCTCACGGGCAGAGAAGACTGTTCTCTTATCAAGATATACTTTGAAGTGTCACCCTGTGTTAGGGGGCTGGACCAAAGACACCTCAGCTGATAGGACATTAACAAAACCTCCCATTATACATGGCCTTCTGTTGCTTACTTTCTAAAACAACACAGAAAGAAAATGGGTGAACGGAAAGTTCTAGAAATAAGCACTGGCTACCTAATGACTGTGGGCGGCTAACACTGCAGTGAGCCTTGCAGAGCAAAGGAAGAACATATTCCCTGACTTCTGGCTTTTGTTTATTTTTTTCCAATCTCATCTTCTTTCAAAGAAATCACGAAGGCAATTGAACCCAAAAGATCAATGATGTTTTGAACTGAGATTATTTCATGATGCAAGACCATTCCCTGCTTGCCCGGAGGGAGACAGAGAGCAGAGAGTCTCCAATAGATAGTGAAGAAGCCCTGCGCCCTCTGTTTCAGAGCACTGTCTGTGCAAATGATTGGGACAAACCTCTCCGTGGTCCCCCTGGGTGGCTTTCAGGCCCTTCTGGGTGTCCTTTCTCAATTCTATTCTCTTCTGCACCTTTGGTCAGAAGCCAACTCAGAGCCCGGCTCTGTCAGCAGGTGGAGCAGCAGCAGTGGGCTCATTTCCACTACTGACAGACAACTGTACCTCACAGCTCTGTGCCCAGCATCTGGTACTTGCGTTGTATCCTTCTATCCATCGGGGTACATCAGGGTAGAGGAAGAGATTCAGGGCTGACACAGGATCTAGAAAACCAACAAGGGATGGAGGGGCAGCCCAGGATATCAATGGTGGGAAGTTTCCCATGGACAGGGAGAATGGTAATGCAGATAAGGGCCAGAGACACAGTAGTAGCCAGAATGCAACCCAGTGGGCAAGGAGTCAAAGCGGGCTGCCTCTTTTCACCTGCCCGTCACCTACTGCCACTGTCCATCATCCAGAATGCTATGGCAGGCAGAGGGCCAGGGACTCAGGCACGGTCCTTCATAGTCTGAACAGCTTTCTGTTTATGCCAGCTTTAACTCATCTTTTTATGTTCTATTTTGTGATTTATAACCTGGTACCACCATTTATTTTAAAGGTGAACTGTCACAGATGTGGCCAGTGAGAGGCCCTCAGACTGTTTTTAGGTCCCTTTGACTCAACCCTATCTTTCTTTGGTCCCTTTCCTACTTCTCTGCAGGGCATTTTCAGCTCATCTTATGGCTTCCCGGCCCCAACCTTTCTTTACTCAACCATTTTTCCAAAGCTTTTGCATTCCTTTGAGTCAAGAATGGTCCCTAAAAACATGCATCAAGAGAAAGCAATCTCCACTAAGAAGGCGGACATTTGCATTCACATTATTTCCCTATCCATCTATCCACCTCCACCCATCTAGAAACTCATGAATTCATATGAATACCTCCAATTCCAATCCAATACCACAAGGTTGATTTGAATTTCCTCTTCCATGCCTGTAACCTGTTCCTCTTTGAAAAACATGTCTTCCCCCATCCTTAAAACACTTACTCATATAACAAATCTCCATCCCTATTGCCACTCCCACTCTCTCCGGAACTCTCTGCAAACCCTTCCTGGTTCTGACTGGTCATGTGGACACAGCATCCTCATCCTCCCCAAGATGAAACTCCCCTACCACGCTCACAGACCCTCTTCACCTCACTAGGGTTTTCATACTACATCCCAGCCCACTCATCTTCATGGACATTGTTCTCATCCTTCAAGGTTACCTACAACCCATACTGGGCTGCCATTCCGTTACAATGTACTCTCCTCTGAGATTGAAACACTCCATACTTCAGGGACACTCATTAAGACAGGAAGTAAACAATTCAAAACAGCTTCAGGAAGTTCCTGAAACTGACCGGATTCACCAGTCCCCTTCCTCCCCAAGAGTATATAATCAGAAAGACTGCTGGGCGTGACTCTCTAAGGAGCCTGTGCAAAGGAAACTCAGACAAGCCCAGCTGCCTGGAAGAAGCAGAGACCAGCCAAACTGCCTAGAAGGCCAGCTGGGATACCTGAATGGCTCAGGCCAAACCTGCTAAGCTGCCTACAGGCTACACAGTGTGATCCATATTTTGAGCTTTTATGAGCTGTCACCCATGCCCTGATGGATGAACTTCGATAATGCAGCTGTCTTTAAGTCATTTCCGTTCCTGTGAGTAACCCCTTCACCAATAAAACCCATTGGTTTCCAATTTAGACTTTCGTTATATTCATTTCTTGGTCTGTTGAGAAATCACTTGCTAGGTTGGGAAGGTGTGTGTGTGTGTGTGTGTGTGTGTGTGTGTGTGTGTGTGTGTTGTGTCCCCAGGAAAAGTCTGTCATATAAACCCCTCAGCCGAATACTGGTCCTTCCTCATCTCCCTTGGCACAGCCCTTCTACAGATGCGTTGCTCATCCTACCTATTGCTCTGACATCCTGCATCAGAAGACCTCAATCAGTAATGCCCACCTCACCCCACATAGACTGCAACACTGTGCTAAGCCATCACTGCCTTAGTAGCAGCCCTCCTCCAGGGCACTCCTAGCTTGCTCAACGCCACACATTGTGTCTGGGGTGGTATTGTTCGGGAAGGGGAAAAAGAAAGAAGGAAAGGAACTGAAAAGCTCCACACAGGAAAGTAAGCCTGACAGGATATAACCTGGAGGGCATCCGTGGCCATACCACGTCTGTCATCAGGATCTGAATAAGCTGATGCCAATGCAGCTGGATGCAGAGTCCGAGGGCTGCTGGAGGCAGAGCTGCACATTTGAATGCTGCAATCCGGCCCTGCCAAGGCAGACATGCATTATGGAAAGCTATGATAAAATTCTGCGCTCAAGCCAGTTCCACTTGGGATTTCTGTCACTGACACTAGGCAAATCTTAATGGAGTCTTTCTCGTCATTAATGTGATTCTCACCCTGTGCCACAATGCTAATAATTGGATTGCCTGCAATAGACCCAATGCTAAGAACCTATCAAGGATTTCAAATCAGATAATGGGATTTTCATCTTAATGATGAAACTCCCCCCACCATGTTATAAGCACATGGCTTGCAGTTACTGCTTCTGTGTCCCTTGCAACAATACCTGTCACCTCATTGTGTGCTGTCTTTGGTGACTTTGCCATGAAGTCACACCCTGCTCTCTGAAAGCCCCACTCAGAACTGAGGTCAAGTCATTCCATATGAACTAGTGGCCGGGACCCTAGGCTGAGCTCTTAGAACAATCAAATGCACCCTGTCTGCCTAGATTCGTAAAGTTTTATATTATCTCCTGATGATGGTGAAAAAGCAAAATCACATTTCTCTAGTCCATTAGAAAGAAATGCAAAGCTGAGAGACGCCCCTGGCTCACCTGAAAGCACACAGTCAGTATCTTTGCCTGGGTTTTAATTCAGCCAGCTTGTCTTCAAAGATGCCCCATCCCTATTTTTTCTTCTAGACAATCTCTGATTTAAGACATTGAGCCTATAATTCGTGATCCTAGAGAAGCTAAATAAGAAGGTGAACCCAAAGAAAAACATATAGTCATCCTCCTGGACATTAACCTTCATCCGGCAATGAAAGGAGACAGAGACAGTCCCACATTGGAGCACCGGACTGAAACCCCAAGGTCCAAATCAGGAGCAGAAGGAGAGAGAGCATGAGCAAGGAACTCAGGACCGTGAGGCGTGCACCCGCACACTGAGACAATGGGGATATTCTATCTGGAACTCACCAAGGCCAGCTGCACTGGGTCTGAAAAAGCATGGGATAAAACCAGACTCGCTGAACATAGCAGACAATGAGGACTGCTAAGAAGTCAAGAACAATGGCAGTGGGTTTTGATCCTACTGCACGTACTGGCTTTGTGGGAGCCTAGGCTGTCTGGATGCTCACCTTATTAGACCTGGAAGGAGGTGGGAGGTCCTCGGACTCCCCACAGGGCAGGGAACCCTGATTGCTCTTTGGGCTGACGAGGGAGGGGGACTTGA